>NC_081555.1:19774377-20074377 GCF_963082655.1 Stomoxys calcitrans | reverse complement strand
ATAATTGTAGGGTAGGTGTAGGGTATTATATAGTCGGCTCCGCCCGACTTTTGCCTTTCCTTAGTGGTTTTATTTTGCTGTTTTTCGAGAAAATAATCCCGACTTCGACTCCGGGCAATATTACTCGACTTTGACTCCAAGACTCCGACTCCGCAGCCCTGGTTCCAACACCATATGACCATGAAACGATCGCCCTATCAGTTCAGATTTGTTTGTAGGTGTCATATATACTTGATAAAACTCAACAATTTCTCCCCCCAAACGACAGGCCTCCAAAGTTTTCCCTTTACAAAATACGCCCCCTCAAGTCTTCAATAACATTAATTGCATACTTTTCTCATATGATTGTCACTGACAGTCTTACACAACATTGCATTTCCGAAATCCATAAACTCTGTGTTCAATGGTATTCCAAGCAAATGGGTATATTGCACAATTTGCACTCGCCCCTCCCTCCGCCGCCTACCCTATCGACCAAATGTAATACTTTCATGTCCAACAGCTATACCATTCGAAGTATACCCGTAGCGTTGAGGAAACCTACTTTCTCTAGGTCATCTATCTTCTCAATGGGAGCTCAATGCTCACAATGGCCAACGACCAGCGACAACGACCACCACATACAAACGAGCTTTTGCTGTTTCTATGCCACAGCAAACTTCTCCATTATACTCCTTGTTGGCGAGCAGTGTGCTGCTCTGTCTCCTTAAATGGTGCCCTGCATATTTGCAATCAGCAAAAGTCACGAAGTGTAGAGGTTTTATACCCATGATGGGGTGGAGTGTTTGCATCTTTGCATAAACAATGGCCCATTTGCTATTTGACCGCAGAAAATGGAAGGATAATCATCGTCACATCACGCGCCCTGAAACCAAGTTCTGTTCTTGGGACAGATGGTTACTCAATATGTGAGTGAGTGAGTTAATGTGTGTTTGTGTGTATCTGTTTGAGGTTCTTGCCAAGCTGTAAAGGCTTTAAAGAAGTAATGAAAAATGTTTGAGTGGTACAGAGGATAAAGGATAGAATTGCTGTTTACATTGCTGTATTGATGAATTGATTCTTTAGAATGGTGACACTGACAATGGTGTATATAGACGTAACATTCATGGAAGGGATGAATCCTATGTATCGAACAGAAATTATGGCTCCTAGGTGCTAAAGACATAAAATCTGGAAATGAGAGTCAAGTCGTTGGAATGTTGGCCTACTTCAATTCATTCTTCTAAATTTCACGAAGTCGGATAATAAATGCGGCTTTTAAGGGCTAGAAGGCCACCGTAGCGCAGAGGTTAGCATGTCCGCCTATGACGCTGAACGCATGGGTTCGAATCCTGGCGAGACCATCAAAAAAAGCGAGCAAAAAGAAAGCGGTGGTTTTCCCCTCCTAATGCCGGCAACATTTGTGAGGTACTATGCTATGTAAAACTTTTCCCCAAAGAGGTGTCGCACGCCGTTCGGACTCGGCTATAAAAAGGAGGCCCCTTATCGATGAGCTTAAACTTGAATCGAACTGCACTCATTGATATGTGAGAAGTTTGCCCCTGTTCCTTAGCAGGCTCGTTCTGATCCAAAGGACCCATCTACATGGGGACAGGGTGACCATTGTTTATTCAAAGGCGTCAAAAACTCGCCTTATCATAACGAGCATTATAGGCACTCAGTATTTGTGCAAGAGCCGATACCGTCCGGCCTCTCACTGAGACTCAACGCCAGATATCCCTATCCGCAATCTGTAGACACTTACAGCTAAGGTTCTCGTAGCAGCAATGAATACCACACAGATCGGACCTCAATGTTCCAGCCCGTGTTTTGCTCCCATCTATCCCGTGCCGGGACGAAATGTAGGTCATTGGGCCTACATTTCGTATGTCATTGGGCCTACATATGCAAATGAGCCACATCGATTCAGATTTGGATATAGACTCCATGCATAGCGGCCCTCTCAGACTGTCATGATTTAGGCGAATAGTTAGGCGGCATTGAGGGCCCTGGATGCGGGTCGCGTGCGTTCGAGGCTTTCCAACAAACCTCGATAGGGAAGCGTCTCGGGTGTTTGGGGGCTGCTGTCTAATTGTGTCTGGGTTTGGATCGTGGATAGACTCTGGAAGTATCACAACGATGGTCAACTCTCCTTTGAGTTGGCTGTTTGGGATGGTGGATTCCTACTATGACGAACATGCTGATTCAGCGTGGGTTAGCGTTTTAGGCTGCAGGTTCGCCATGGCACTGCGGCCGAGATTCTACGGTACGAGGACGTCGATTGTTCTCGAGCTGGCGAAGCATGACCTTGGTTTGTTGATGAGAGTCCTTACCCCCCACTGCTATGTCAGTTCGCTGATATGGCGATGTGTTAGGGAAAATGATGATTTCTGCAGGGTTCTCTAGGGATAAGAAGAACTTGGAAACTGTTAAGCATCTGCTGTGCCAGTGCCCTGCGATGACGGAGAGAGAAGGCGTAGGATTGTGGGTGAACATCTCCTCTTTGCATAGTCTCTAGACCCCCTAGTCATTCAGGAAGACTGCAAGGATCTGGAATGGCTGACGGGGCCGCCCTTTAGTAGCTGAGACTTTTTCAGTCGCTATGAGAGGTTTGGACAAGTTTGCATTAATGGAGAATATGGGCGTCGTATGAACCACGAGTTGTAGGAGCTGTATGACGACGAGAGCATAGTTACACGTATCAAAGTACAGTGGCTGCACGTATCAAAGTACAGTGGCTGCGTTGGCTAGGTCATGTTGTCAGAATGGATGAAGAAGCTCCAGCAAAAAAGTCTTTTGAAGGTAAACACTGTGATACATGCAAACCGGGACGACCAATAGTCGGATGGAAAAATCAAGTGGTGTGAGACACCTCGAAACGTGGTGTTATAGATTATAGAAGGAGGGCAGAAGATCAATGAGTTCGACTTATGGGACAAACGTTCTGTCATAGCCAATTAAAGTAAAGTAAGAGGACTTTTTAGTTTCTATTTATATTTTTTTAATGGCTTCCGTTTTTCTCTAATCTCCTATTTGTTTTCATTTTAGGATGAACACAATGGACCAGAGGTCTCCTAGTGAAGCGGTAGGCTACTGCGGTTGCCAACCACGTGTCCTTTAATCTAACCTAGACCCCATGTAAACTGAACCCCCGTTTTTACTTTTTTTTAGCGCCTAGAGGCATCATTTCTCCTTCGATTTGGCTCACTTTTCGCACAAGGGCTCCTTTTCGGACTTGCAACATCCAAATCGTTTTATAGTCTGATGTAGCCCCTATATAAACCGATCCTCGGATTTGACGTCTTTGAGCCCCTAGAAGTATCAATCTTAACATCTAGAGCCCCTTGAGGTCTCAATTTTGCTCTGATTTTGCAGAAAATTGGCACGAAGGCTTCTGTTCCGACTTCCAATATCCGTGCCATGTATGATCTGAATCGGTATATAAACCATATAGGTCTCATATAAAACGTTCCCCGGTTTTTACTTCTTGCACCCCCTTAAGGCAACAATTTTCCCCCGATTTTACTAAAATTTCGAACAAAGGCTTCAGTTGTGACTTTCGAACTTGTTGCCAGGTATGATTCAAGTTGGAATCATACTGAAATAGCCCCTATATAAACCAATCCCCGCTTTTTACTTCGTAAACCCTAGAGGTGATAAAATCCTCAATTTTAGCTACGTGAGCCCCTAGAAGTCTCAACTTTTCTCCGATTTGGCTGAAATTTGGCACGAGAACTCATGTTCCGACTTGCAATATCCGTGCCAAGTATGATCTAATTTCATACATAAATTGATATAGCCCCCATATAAACTAATTCCCGGTTTTTACTTCTTGGTGCCCTAGAGGCCTCAATTTTGCTCCGATTTGGCACAAATGTTTCAGTTTTGACCTAATAAACCTATCCCCGTTTTTATACCCTCCACCATAGGATGGGGGTATACAAATTTCGTCATTCTGTTTATAACGTTTTTTTGTAAAAAAAAGTATATCTATTCTTGATCGCCATGACATTTTAAGTCGATCTAGCCATGTCTGTCCGTCCGTCCGTCTGTCTGTCGAAAGCACGCTAACTTTCGAAGGAGTAAATCTAACCGCTTGAAATTTTTCACAAATACTTTTTATTAGTGTAGGACGGTTGGGATAGCACTTGGGTCAACTTGGTCCATGTTTTGATATAGCTGCCACAGAAAAACGATCTTGCGTGTTGACTACTTGAGCCTCTAGGGGGCGCAATTCTTATCCGATTTGGTTGTTATTTTGCTAGTGGTGCTTTGGTATCACTTCCAATTGCATTGCTAAGTTTGGTTCAAATCGGTCCATAACCTAATATAACTGCCATATAAACCGATCTGGGATCTTGACTTCGTGAACCGCTAGAGGGCGCAATTCTCATCCGATTTGGCTAAAATTTGGCATGAGATGTTGTGTTATGACTTCCAACAACTGTGTTAAGTATGGCGCAAATCGGTGCATAACCTGATATAGCTGTCATATAAACCGATCTGGGATTTTGACTTCTTAAGCCTCAAGAGGGCGCAATTCTCTTTTGGGACTTCTTGACTTCTTGAGCCTGTAGAGGGTGCAATTCTCATCCGATTTGGAAGACATTTTATGCAACGGCTTCTCTCATGAGATCTAAATCGACCTTTAGCTTGATACAGCTCCCACATAAACCGATCTCCCGTATCTCAAGGCGTAAAATCTTATTCGAATGGACTGAAATATTACACAATGACTTCTACCATGTTCAGCATTCATTTATGATCCAAATCGGACTATAACTAGATATAGCTCCAATAGCATAAAAGTTCTTATTCATTATTCTTTGTTTGCCTAAAAAGAGATACCGCTCAAAGAACTCGACAAATGCGATCCATAGGGGAGGGTATATAAGATTCGGCCCGGTGGAACTTAGCACGCTCCTACTTGTATTCTTTTGAAACTTCTAGAGGCCTTAATTTTCCTTCGATTAGGCTGAAATTTGTCACAAAGGCTTCTGTTCGGATTTGCGACATCGTTGCCAAGTATGATTCAAATCGCTTTATAAATGATGTGGCCCCCATATAAACCCAGGTTTTTACTTCTTCAACACCTACAGCCTCAATTTTTACTTCTTGAGCCCCTTGAAGCCTTAATATTTCACCAAATTTGTCACAAAGACTTCTGTTTCGATTTCCAATATTTGTGCCAACTATAATCCGAATCGGTGCATTAACTGATATAGCCTCTATATAAACTGATCTCCTAGAGGCCTACATTTTCCTTCGATTAGGCTGAAATTTGTCATAAAGGCTTCTGTTCTGATTTCCAACATCGCTGTCAAGTACGATCCCAGTCGGTCTTTAATTCGGATCCCCGGATTTAACTTCTTGAGCCCTTAAAAGTCTCAGTTTTTCTTCGATTTAGCTGCGATTTAGGCACAAGGTCTTCTGTTATGACTTCCAACATTCGGGCCAAGTATTACCTGAATCGGTACATACACTGATATAACCCCCCCTTAAATTTAGTACATTTAGTACAGTTGTGTCCTGAAATACCCATAACAAATCCTATCCCGATAGGTTTATAAGTCTCTATAGGCCCCTTAAAACCCGATATTCCGATATGACTTTTTTGGGACCATAGAAGTCTCGGTCAAAACCCGTGTTGATTGTTACAAAATTATTCAAATACAAACTGAGTTGGTAAGTGTATAGAATCCATGATAGTGGCTACCCATGATTCGGTCCGGCCAAACTTAAATGGCCTTTACTTGTTTAATGTATGTTGCATCTTTTCAGCGAATATTTTCCGCTCTTAAGCCAAATGGTTGCCACTACGAAGTGCCTTTCGTTGAAATCGAGCCTTCTTCACCGAACCATTTCAGGTTTTTTGAGGCTTTTTTTGGCATTTTTTCAATGCTGGTAGCTTGTTAACAACATAATCAGCTATCAATAAAACAAATGTCAAGTAGCTGTCATTTCTAGTTTGAGGGATATACCAGTGCGAACTTGATAACACTTTGTGTCAGCTACCCTGTAAGTCCTTCGCCTTGCATACATTTTTGCTAAGTTTTTTTATCCTGCCCCTAGGCCAGAAGTTTGATGAATTTAATGACAATTTTTAACGAATTTCAAAACAAAAAAATGTTGCTCACCATACTTCCACAAATTTTTTAAATCACATTTCAAGTAATCAAACTCAGCTCTCATTTAGATGAAATGTTATGTGTATATTATATCCTCCATACATGACTTCCTGTAATTAAGTTTCTCAAAACTGAAAATGATTAATTTCATACAAACGATGATTGCTGCTGAACTACGTACATATTTGGTTATTTGAAGAAAACTAATCATAAACCAAAACTGACAAAACAGCACGATACATAATATTAATAACTTCTAAGGATGCCTTAACACATACATGTCAAATTTGGCATAACTTTTCTATTTTACAAATATAATGACTTTTCGCTTAGCCCATTTTGTGGTTTTAATTTTCAAATCTCTTGGAATCCCCCTCTCTCTCTCTCTCTCTACCTCTCGTAGTACCCAATCCTCAATTGCCTATATTAAGCTACAGGAATCCTAATTGAAAGTGTATTATCTGCAAATACATTTCATTGATAAAGGTCGTAAATCTTTTGCTAAACGATGTAAAGGACAAATGACAAATCATCTCCATTCAAATCGTAAATATTTCAAATACAGACAGACTTTGAAAGTTAAACGCATAGCCTGTGTGCGTAGCCTTAGCTGTGTTCAGTAAATGAGCCATGACATGGATTACAATATCCAGCTTCCACCTTTTGGGTAGGGAGTGAGTGAGTGTGAGTATGAGTATGAGTGTGAATATAAGTGTTCGACCCCTACCTGCTTCGGCTATGTTTAACGAGAATAGCCTGCAAACTAATTTGTAATTTGAAACATTTCAACAATTTTACAAAGACATCATAGCAGCTTTGTAAGCGAAAAATCAATTAGTTTGGCCCAAAATGTAACAAACATTAACAAAAGCAACAACTACAGCGTTGGCTACAACAACAACAGCAACAACAACAAACCTCAAACATATCCTCTTTCTCTGGCATACGATACGACTTTCGAAAACGAAACCAGTACCAAAATAAACTCAAACATACACGCAATTAATGCATACACACACACACACACAAGCGGGCATCATATGTTTGTGTGGCAACACTAGGCAACAGCTATGAATTTTAAGTACAGAGGCTGCTATGCAGAGAGAGTGAGGGAGAGAGAGAGAGAGAGAGCAAGTAAATGATTTAACTGAACTAAAGCAAAGCAGTGATGTCAATTCATATAAACAGTGAGGGAGAGAGAGAGAGCAAGTAAATGATTTAACTGAACTAAACCAAGGCAGTGATGTCAATTCATATAAACAGTTAAGGAAAAGTTCAGATGTTAGTGAAAAGAGGAAGACTGCTAATCAAATCTATTAACAAGTAAAAGTATGCCAAGTTCGGCCGGGCCGAATCTTGGGTATCCACCACCATGGTTTCCGCTAAAAATGTAACCTTATTAACTGAGTTTGTATTTCAATTATTTTGGTCTCTAGAAGTCACATCGGATTATCGGTACTTAGGGGTGCTATAACACCATATTGACCGATTCGGATAATACATGGCACTAAGGGTGGAAGTCATATGATTGGGGTTTTGGACAAATTTCAGCCAAATTAGGTGAAAATTTAGGCTTCTAAGGGCTGAATAAGCCAAATCCGGGGATCAGTTTATATGGGGGCTATATCTGTTTATAGACCGATTCGTATCATACTCGACATGGATGTTGAAAGTCATAACTCAAGTCTATGTTCCAAATTTTAACCAAATCCGATGAAAATTAAGGCTTCGAAGGACTCAAGAAGTCATGTCCGGGGATCAGTTTATATGGGGACTATATCTGTTTATATACCGATTCGAATCAAACTTGGTCTCAAAAAGTCATATCGGGTTATTGGTACTTAGGAGGGCCTATGTCACCATATTGACCCATTCAGATAAAACTAGGCACTGATTCTGTAAGTCATCAGATAGAGGTTTGGGCTAAATTTTAATCAAATTTTGTGAAAATTTAGGCTTCTAAGGGCTCAAGAAGTCAAATCCGGGGATCAGTTTATATAGGGGTTATATCTGTTTGTAGATCGATTTGTATCATATATGGCATGGATGTTGGAAGTCCTAACTCAAGTCTTTGTTTCAAATGTCAGCCATATCGTATTAATCTTGAGTCTTCTAAGGGCTCAAGAAGTCAAATCGAGGGATCGGTTTATGTGGGGGCTATATCCAAATCTGAACCGATATAGCCCATTTGAAATCACCAAGGACCTACATCAATTAAAAGTATCTGCAAATTTTCGAAGCGTCTTGCTTTACGCATGCGACCGCTATAGTGATTTCGACAGACGGACGGACGGGCATGGTTAGATCGACTTAGATTGTAGGGACGATCCAGAATATATATACTTTATGGGGACGCAGATAAATATTTTGAGGTGGTGGTGAGGTGGTGACCTTTCATGACGAACACAATGACTGAGACGTCTGTTCTAGCCAGTGACAACAAAGCGTTAGACCTATTCAAGTCTGGACCAAGCTACATAACATTGAAATGCCCAAAGGGTTCTGGCAATGTATAATCCGCACTGGAATGGAATATTGGACCTTGTATCAAAGACAACGCAGTGTCCGTAGCCGCCATATTACCAAAGAGAAAACTCTCTTAGCCTCACAGCAGTGGTCGCAGCAATATGTCTCTCCACAATGTCCACAGGCTTTAGGTGTAGCATTAAATTCAGTTTCATCAGATTGTGTCGTCCTCAGTGCGGCTGTTATGCACATGCAGGCCATTTTTGAATCCGTTTGAGTATTGAACAGTAGATGGACTTTTGAAGGGCCGTCCACCAGTTCACAACACCATTTAGTATTATAGGTCTGACAACTGCAGTATAAAGCCAGTGTATGACACCCGTTTCAGTGGACTTGTCTTTACTATATGCATGCTGCTGCCGAGACTGGAAATGTCTAGGGATCTTTGCCCCAAAATATATTTCTATCAACCTCTCAAATGTCTTCAGCATAAAGTTTGACAAACTAATAGTACGAAAAACTTTAGCCTTCGTGTGGTAAGGTTTTCCTGGTTTTGGAATAAAAATTACCTTTGTGTCCTTCCATCTCACGGGTATATATGACATGCTGATACAAGCAGAGTACATCTCCCTAAGCCAAGGAGCCAGTCTGTCGGATAAAGCTTGTGATCCAACCGGTGACATATCATCAGAGCCTGGCGATTTAAAAAAGTCAAAATTGTTTATCGACCAAAGGATATTCGGCTCAGACACAATTTCATTTAAAGCATACCAGTGACAACCTCGTCTGACACCATGTTGTCCATTTGAAAGCTTCCCGGGAAATGTATATCAACGAGTAGTTCTATCGTTTCCTCATTAGAATATTGTCCACAAATTTTCTGACCTCTGAATATATCCCACTGTAATAGGTTTCGAGGATAGGATATTTTCTAGCCTAGAGGCCTCAGATGTAACCTCCACGCAGGTTTCTCGGTTCGCCCTTGTGTTTTCCTATCTCAGCCTTATAGATGTCCGAATCGTGTGGTGCGCTTGTGGCAAAAGCCCTGCAGCCCTTCCTTGGACAAACCAGTTCTGGGGTTCACCATGGCGGACACTGTTTGGACCTTGTCTTCGCACAAGGACATGCTGACACAAGCAAGTCGCTCAGGGCCTTCGTTATCCGCTTGACCATTATGTCTATATCCACAGCAGTTTGCCCTTCATTTTCTGGTCTGAATGGAATAGTCGTACAGAATTTGTGCCGAAGTTAATCCCAATCCGCCTTTCTTCTGTTTAACCGAGGGACCACAACTGCAGTGTTTTCGCCAAGGCTGAAACTCCTGCGAGTTCAGGCTACAGGTCGCATTTGTTGCCCCATTTCCATCAAACTTCGCACACATCCTTTTTTTTGGCAAGAGGACGAACGCTATCGATGTTTGGAATAAATCGATCCAAATTAAGATAAAGCTCCCATATACACATATCTTTCATCCGACATGGCTATTATGGCTGCTTTTTTTTGCTTGCTTTTGATATCGGAAGGGGAGCGGACCCTCCCCCTCCCCCTTACCCCGAAAGTACCACCCAATAATAAAAGTGGACCAATCGGGACAATATGGGATTCAAATGAAAGGTATTCAAGAGAAGAGTACGAATTTCATAATAAAAGTTGGGTCCAAGTACGTGGGGGGCCGCCCCAGCCCCAAAACCCCTTAAAATAGGTTTATTTGACGATCATGACAATATGGGTCTCAAATGGAAGGTATTCGGGAGTAGATTGCGAATATGGTCACGTAGTAGAAATAGGTACGAATGGGTACCAATGACATAATAAAAGTTGGGTCCAAGAACCTGGGGGCCGCCCCAGCCCAAAACCCCTTAAAATAGGTTTATTTGACGATCATGACAATATGGGACTCAAATGGAAGGTATTCGGGAGTAGATTGCGAATATGGTCACGAAGTCGGAATAGGTACGAATAGGTACCAATTTCATAATAAAAGTTGGGTCCAAGTACCTGGTGGGCCGCCCCATCGCAAAACCCCTTAAAATAGATTTATTTGACGATCATTACAATATGGGACTCAAATGAAAGGTATTCGGGAGTAGATTACGAATGTGGTCGGGAAGTAGGAAAAGGCTTTATAATTTATTGATAACGGAAGGGAGGGAGGGTGGGGACCCTCCACCGTTACCCCAAAAATACCATCCAAAATCAAAAGTGGACCGATAGGGACAATATGGGTATCAAATGAAAAGTTTGAGAGAGTAGATAAAGAATCTCACATACAAATTCATGTCAAAGTATAGGGGGTCACCCCACCCCCACAAATATGCCCAAAATGGGCACATTAGTCAATCTCGTTTGTTTGTTCCGTATAGACTGAAAAACGGTAGAACCGATTTTCTCGAATTGTTCGCATATTGTGTAGGTTGGTCTGGAAGGAAACAAAGGCTATATAAGGGGGAAGGACCCTCCCCCTTATGCCAAAAACACAACCTAAAATCAAAAGTGGACCGATCGGGACAATATAGGTATCAAATGAAAGGTATTGGAGAGTAGAATACGAATATGCTATTAAAATTTGAGTCTAAGTATCCATCGGCTCAATCCCAAAACTCCCCAAACAGACATATAGGACGTCCATTTCAATATGGGACTCAAATGAAAGGTATTCGAGAGTAGATTTCAGATCGAACATAATCAGATCGAAGTATAAGAGGTCAAATGCCATTAGACCCATTATGACTATATGATACTTGACTGAACCGATTTTCTTAAAATTTTCATAGATTGTGTACGTTTGTCTCAAAGGAAACTTCGGCTATATAATTTTAAGATATCGGATGGAGGCGGACCCTCCTCCTTACTCCAAAAACGCCACTCATATTCGAAAGTGGTCCGATGTTCACAATATGGATATCAAATGAAATATGGTATTACAATTTGGGTCCAAGTACCCAGCGGGCCCCCCCAACCCAAAAACTGCTCTAAACAAATATATTCGAAGTTTATGTCAATATGGGACACAAATGAAAAATATTAGGCAGTAGATTACATATACGGCATAAAATATTAGGTCCAAGTAAAGGGAGGTCGCCCCACCCCCAAATACCCCCAATATGGGCATTTTAGCCGACCATGGCTATATGGGACTCAAATGAAAGGTATTAGGGAGTAGATTACAAATTTGACATTAAAATTTGCGTTCAGGTCAAGGTGGCGCTTTTCCTCCTAAAGATACGTCGAATAGGTTAATTGACCCATTATGTTGCCATAATGGGACTCAAATGAAAGGTATTTGAGAATAGAAAACGAATTTGATATCCAATTTTGGAGCCAAGTGTTTTGGGGTACCCCCTAAAGCACCCCCTAAACTGAACTTCATTTCTGTTGGCAATAAAGAACGAATTTGATATCCAGTTTCAGTGCAAAGTGCCGGTGGCCGCCCCATCCCCAAAACACCCTCCAAACGGTTCATATTTACCGGCCAAGGCAACGTGGAGCTCAAATTAAAGGGATTTGTAAGTGCAGCACGAATTTGATATCCATCTCGCATCCCGCAGTGCGACACCTCTTTGGGGCCATGGCAATATGGAGCTCAAATTAAAGGGATTTGGAAGTGCAGCACGAATTTGATATCCATCACGCATCCCGCAGTGCGACACCTTTTTAGGGAAAATTTTTTAAATGACCTTGCATCGCCAACATTAAGAGAGGATAAACGCCTGGATTCGAATGCGTTCAGCGTCATAGGATACAATGGCACGCATTCCATATCCGCATTCAGGGCGAAGTGTCCCCACACTAAAAAGGTAGTAAAGAGTTGAAGAAGGCCCAGCGGCCTTGTAATAAAGTCACATGGCATATCAGAAATCGCGATCCACCATGCCAGTCAAAGTGTTTTGACAACAGCCCACACTTGCTAAACTTTTGTAAGTTCTTTGCCTTGCTTTTCTTTGATTAGAAAGCATTGAACTGAAATGATCCTTAGCTGGAATATGCTTGAGAAATCGCTAAAAAATTTTATTTCTGTAACAAATTTCGTCAAAATTTCTTTAAAAGACTATGCCTAGCCTTATTTCCTACCATTTTTTGTAGTACAGTGTTTTTTTTGTGCCTCAAATACCAACATTGGCTTTGGCCTTTGTCTAAACTCGCTAACCAAAAGTTTTGGCAATTTCCACTTTGGCCCCAAGAGTAATTATGTGCCATTTTGTGTAGAAATTTACATATCAAAGTGACGACAATGATGGCGATGATGATGACGATGATGATGATAAAGCCATTCCGGCCATTGTTGTTGAGTGGAGTGGAGTGCAGTGGAGTGAATGAATGATACGCCCATACAGAAAATTTTTTGGCTATCGTTTTAAAATGAATCAAAGCATTTTTGAATTTGAATGAATGTAGGAGGATTTAATGAAAAATACACACAAATTGTTGTTACTATTTTAATTACAAATTTAGCACAAAACATTTAGCAACTCAATCAGGCAATGTCACTTGCATGTCCTGCATACATAAAGTACTCACACCTAAAGACATGTAGGGGAAAAAGCTGGAAAATTGTTTTAATGTGGCTTAATGAATGATTGAGTAAAGCAAAAACAGTTAACTAATAATAGATTGTGGTTGTATATAAAAATAAAAAGGGTATTTAAACTCATTAAGAGTGAATTTTTATATAAAACAACATGAAACCAGAGGTTAATTTCAATTTAATAAATTCTATGAAATTCTGTAGGTGTCAAAATGTTGGGAAAATTGGGTCGTGGTAAAGATATAGGGGCAAGACCATCCTTCCCAGCCTTAGAACCGAAAAGTTGTGCTAAACGTTAAGTAGAGTTATTAAAAAGAAGTAAAAACGTGCTAAGTTCGGCCTGTGCGAATCTTATGTATGCTTCACCATGGATCGCAGTTGTCCAGTTCTTTGCGCGGTATCTCTTTTTAGGCAGACAAATAATTTTGAATATGAACTGTTATGCTATTGGAGCTATTTTAAGTTATAGTCCGATTCGGACCATAAATGAATGCTGAACATTGTAGAAGTCGTTGTGTAATATTTCGGTCCATTCGGATAAAAATTGCGCCTTGTAGGGGCTCAAGAATCGAAATCGGGAGATCGGTTTATATGGGAGCTGTATCAAGCTATACATCGATTCAGACCATATTAGACACGAATGTTGAAGGTCTTGAGAGAAGCCGCTGTACAAAATTTCTGCCAAATCGGATGAGAATGGCGCCCTCTAGCGGCTCAAGAAGTCCAGATCCCAGATCGGTTTATGTGGCAGCTATATCAGGTTATATACCGATTTTTGCCATACCTAACACAGCAGTTGCAAGTCATAACAAAACACCTCATGCAAAATTTCAGTCAAATCGGATGAGAATAGCGCCCTCTAGAGGCTCAAGAAGTCAAGACCCCAGATCGGTTTATAGGGCAGCAATATCAAAACATGGACCGATTTCAACCATACTTAGCACAGTTATTGGAAGTCATAACAAAACACCTCATGGAAAATTTCAGTCAAATCGGAGGAGAATTGTGTCCTCTAAAGGCTCAAGAAGTCAAAACCCAAAATCGGTTTATATGGCAGCTATATCAGATTATGTATCAATTTGTGCCATACTTGGCACAGTTATTGCAAGCCATAACAAAACACCTCATGCAAAATTTCAGTCAAATCGGATGAGAATTGTGCCCTCTAGAGGCTCAAGAAGTCAAGACCCCAGATCGGTTTATATGGCAGCTATATCAGGTTATGTACCGATTTGTGCCATACTTAGCACGGTTGTTGTAAGTCATAACAAAACATCTCGTGCAAAATTTCAGTCAAATCGTATAAGAATTGCGCCCTCTAGAGGCTCAAGAAGTCAAGACCCAAGATCGGTTTATATGGCAGCTATATCAGGCTGTGGACCGATTTTAACCATACTTGACACAGTCATAACAAAACACCCCAAGCAAATTTTCATTCCAATCGGACAAGCATTGCGCCCTCTAGAGGCTCAAGAAGTCAAGACCCCAGATCGGTTTATATGGCAGCTATATCAAAACATGGACCGATTTTGGCCCATTTACAATCCCAACCGACCTACACTAATAAAAAGTGTTTATGCAAAATTTCAAGCGCCTAGCTTTACTCCTTCGAAAGTTAGCGTGCTTTCGGCTGACAGACGGATGGACGGTCAGACGGACAGACGGACGGGCGGACGCACATGGCTATATCGACTTAAAATGACATGACGATCAAGAATATATATGCTTAATGGGGTCTCAGAAGCATATTTCAAGGTGTTACAAACAGAATGACGAAATTAGTATATCCCCATCTTATGGTGGAGGGTATAAAAATAGCAAGATAATTGTAGCATATTTATAGGCCACTTCCGCAACAACTTGAAAACTAAGCCAAAAAAAATTTTTTTTTTGGTTATTTTGATCCTCCCAAAGATTTATTCCTTCTGTAATATTTCTTTAACTTTATCATTATCTGCAAAGAGATTTCCTGTCTAAGATTTACTCAAATGAGATTTAATTTTCCCACGAATTCACCAACTTTTAATATATTTTTTTTTTTTTTTGATTTCATTATACTTGGAAAACGATATTACACAAAACTTAACCAACTTCCGTTTTGCCAGTTTCAATCACTGCTTTACTCAGCATTTATTTCCCTCTAAAAATGTTTGTTATACCAGAAATCTTTTACTACCGCTGCTGCATACTGTCACAATTATTTGAATATTCCTCGCTTTTTGTGAAATCCACTCTTGGACAATTTCATTCTTCAGTTAATGTGAAAAGCTTCATAATTATGCAAATAATATCAATTAGGTAATGTCGTTTTGGTTTCGGTCATTTTGCCAAGCAGTCAAGCAGTTGTCATCATCAGAACAAGTGCTCGGAATCCTGAATGACATGACAAGAACATCCGCTTGCCATCGCTTTCTGAGCTCATCACAAAGTTCTTTATGGCATCATCGTTTTCATAGCAAATTTGAATAAAGAATTATGGGAATTTTCATAATAATAAAAATTATGAATAATTTTCGTTTAGCAGTATGCGAAGCATTAGAGAAGGAAACGCGGAAAAACTAATGGTCATTCATTAAATGGTTGTTTTTTAGTATTTTGGGAATAATGGTATGCCGAAGATTATAGCTTGGAAATAGTTGGATTTATTTGTGAAGTTATTATAGCCTAATGCATGGATATGGTAGGGGGAATACAAGCTTCTTTATTATTAGTTGGAACTTCTCCAAATGTTGGTTTAAGTCATTAGAAAGTGTATATATTTTTGACCGTCTTGATATTTCAAGTGAGTCTAGCGATTTCTGTACTTAAATTCAAAAATCTATTCTCCCATCTGACTGCCTGTATGTCTGTCTGTCTGTCCGTTTGTTTAGCCTTCTGTCTGTCTGGCTATTTTCCTGTCTGTCCGTCTTTACGTATATCTGCCTTCTCGTTTCTCTGTGCCTGTCTGTCCATCTGTCTACCCACCAGTCTTTCTGTCCGTCTGTCTGCCGTATGTCTGCTGGAGTATCCGTCTGTCTATCCGTCCATCTATCTACCCGACAGTCTGTTCGTCTTTTTATAACCACCACAAGAGAATGAGCGTGTACTAATCTAGCCATACTGTTTGTAACACCTGGAAATATTCGTCTAAGGCCCCATAAAGTATATAAATTCTCTAACGTCTCGAAGTTCTGAGTCGATCTAGCCATGTCTGTCCGTCTGCCGAAATCACGATAGAGGTCGAAAGCGCAAAGCAAGCCGCTTGACACTTAGTATTATGTAGGTGGTTGAGGATTTCAAATGGGCCATATCGGATCAGATTTAGATATCGCTCCCATATAAACCGATTTCCCTATTTGACTTCTTGAGCATGCAGTATTCTGTTATGACTTCCAACAACTGTACCAAGTACGGTACGAATCGGTCTATAACCTGATATAGCTCCCATATAAACCTATCTCCCGATTTGACTTCTTGAGCCCTTAGAAGTCGCAGTTTTTTTGTCCGATTTGGCTGAAATTATGCATGGAATGTACTGTTAAGACTTCCAACAAATGTGCCAAGCAGGGTCTAAATCGGTCTATAACCTAATATACTTACTTTAATTGGCTATGACAGAACATTTGTTCCACTAGCCGAACGTAGAATAGCGTTCCAAGCTCCTCGATCTTCTGCGCTCATTCTAAAAGCTCTGACACCAAGTTTCGAGGTGGCTACCACAACTTGATCTATTCATCGGGGTTTTGGTCTTCCCGGTTGGCGTGTACCACCGTGTTTGCCTTCAAAAGAGTTCTTCTAGCCAACGCAGCCGTTGTATTTTTATGCGTGTAACTATGCTATCGTCGTTTTACAGCTCCTAAAGCTCGTGGTTCATACGTCGCTTATATTCTCCATTAACGCAAACTGGTCCATATATTTTTCGAAGAATCTTTCTCTCAAATACTCCAAGTACTGCCTCATATGCTTTCACAAGAACTCATGCCTCGGAACCTTATAACAGCACGGGTAGTATCAGTGTCTTGTGTAGTGTAATCTTCGTTTGTCGAGAGGTGGCCTTATTTCTAAACTGCTTACTTAGTCCAAAGTAGCATCTTTTTGCCAGTATTATTCTTCGCTTAATCTCAAAACTGGTGTCATTCGTTTCGGTTACTGCGGTGCCTAGGTTGATAAAGTTACTGACTATCTCAAAGTTGTGGTTCCCAGCTTTCCCCATTTTCTTTCTCTGCTCGGTTGTACAAGGCGTTTTGGGAGTTGAAACCATCCATATCGTCTTATCTTCATTTATGGCCAGACCCATTATCACCGACTCTCTTTCGAATCTTTCAAAGGCTGCAGTTACTACTTCCGGTGACCGACCTGTGATATCGATGTCGTCGTCATAGGCGAGTAGCATGTGTTCTCTTGTGAGTAGTTTGCCATATCTATTCACATCTGCATCTCGTATGATCTTCTCCAGCAGCATATTAAAGAGATCACACGATAGGCTGTCTCCTTGTCTGAAACCTCGTTTGGTATTAAATGGTTCGGAGTGATTCTTTCCCAGTCTTACTGAGAAACGCGTATCAGCAAGTGTCATCCTGCAGAGTCTCACTAATTTTGCAGGGATACCAAACTCAGACATGGCTTGAAATACCTTTGAACGTAAAGGAGTATCAAAAGCGGCTTTGTAGTCAACAAAGAGGTGTTGATTTGGGTCTTTTCCAGGATTTGACGCAGTGTGAATATCTGATCTAGGGTGGATTTACCAGGTCTAAAGCCGCATTGATAGAGCCCAACTATCTCACTGACTTTAGGTTTTAATCTTTCACACAGTATGCTCGAGAGTATCTTGTATGCGATGGGGAGGAGATTTATTCCTCTGTAGTTGGCAGATTCCATCTTGTCTCCTTTCTTGTGTACGGGACATAGTATGCTGAGGATCCAATCATCCGGTATGCGTTAGTTTAGGTAAGAGTGGCAGTCCTTTACAGACTCACTTAGACAATTTTAAGTCCATTGTGATATCACAAAGCGACAGACCAAGGCTTCTGGCGGGAGCTGAGCCCACGACCCCTGCACTGGTAATCCAAGCACGCTACCATCTCGGCTACCTGGGCGATTCATCGGGTATTTCTAGCTTCTTCTAGCCATATAGCGCAGATAAGCTGATGCATATGCCTTATCGGCGTGTCGCCTCCGGTCTGAAATAGTTCAGCGGGTAAACCGTCGGCTCCTGCTGCCTTGTTGTTCTATAGTCGGGTCACTGCTGATGCATACGGCTTATCAGCGTGTCGCCTCCGGTCTAAAACAGTTCAGCGGGTAACCCGTCGGCTCCTGCTGCCTTGTTGTCCTTTAGTCGGGTCACTGCTACTTGGACCTCATTTTGACTAGGAGGTAAACATTCTATACCATCATCATTGATTGGTTCTATGGTATCTTCATCGCCGCCAACATCGGACACTAGCAGTTGGGTGAAATGTTCTTTCCATATCCTCAGCATGTTATCGGTGTCAGTTACCAGATTTCCTTCTTTGTCTCTGCAGAACGATGTGCCTGCACTTGAGCCATCAGTTTGATGTTTAGTTCTTTGGTAGAATTACCGGACTTTATTCGGACTCCTGTACATCTCAATTCGCTCGCGCTAACGTCTTTCCATTTCCTTTTTCTTTCTGTGGAATAGACGTTTCTCCTCTCTTCTTTTCTTCCGGTAGATCTCCTTCATCTGGCGCGTTGCTACCAGACATTCGCATCGCTGCAGGAGCGGGGTCGGAGCTAAAGTGGATCTGTTCTGTGCGGACTGGCCTCCAATATCAATACCGCTTTGGCTACTCCGCCCCCAATCACGCTCCAATAATTCTTTGCTCCTGGCCGCTCCTAATCTCTTGGTTCTGCTGATTGCAGGGTTGCTCTATAGTCCACATTCTTGTCTTCAGTAGCATCTCGACACTTTTGGTCGTATCATGGGTTTTTTGGGGGAGGCTTCCAGTACCCATGTACAGATTTTGCGGCATTTTCCATGGATTGGGCAATAGTTTGCCACTGCGATGACATAATCCATCGGAACAAGGAGTGCTTTCATCAAACAGTTGGGTCAGTCGAGTAGAGTATGCCGCTGCCATCTGTTGTGTTTGCAGCTTTTCAATGTCCAGCTTCCGTGCAGTGTCAGATGGTACTTTCCTCGTCATGTTCAAACGAATGCGAACCTTTGCTGCAACAAGGTAATGATCCGAATCTTTATTCGCTCCACAGATCGATCGTACATCTAACACTCGGGATGAATGCCTACCATCTATCACAACGTGATCAATTTGGTTCCTCGTGTTTTGATCGGGTGACAGCCTTGAGGCTTTGTGAATATTTTTAAGGTTGAAATCTGGTGCTACTAACTACCATGTTTTTTGCCGCGGCGAAATCTATCAGCCCCAACTCATTACTGGAGGTTATCTCGTGTGAGCTAAACTTTCCGACTGTTGGACCAAAGATGTC
Source organism: Stomoxys calcitrans (assembly GCF_963082655.1). NCBI lineage: Eukaryota > Metazoa > Arthropoda > Insecta > Diptera > Muscidae > Stomoxys > Stomoxys calcitrans. The sequence goes on along the minus strand of NC_081555.1, from coordinate 20,054,835 downwards.
TTCCTTCCTTATCTTTGAATTAAAATCTCCCAGAACGATTTTTATATCATGGGCGGGGCAGCGGTCATATTCTCTTTCTAGGCGCTCATAGAAAATATCCTTGGTCTGTTCGTCCTTGTCTTCCGTCGGGGCACAAATAAGGCGTATGTTGAAGAATTTGACTTTTATGCGGATTGTGGCTAGCCTCTTATCAACCGGAGGAAATCTGGAGACAAGGTGTTTCAGTCTCCAACTAACCACAAATCCACAGCCAAATTCATGCCTCGTGGTATGGAAGCTGTAGTATATTGAGTTGCCCAAAAAGTAAATGCGTATTTTTCATATAGCGGGCGTTGACAAATTTTTTCACAGCTTGTGACTCTGTAATTGCATTCTTTCTTCTGTCAGTTATCAGCTGTTACTTTTAGCTTGCTTTAGAAAAAAGGTGTAAAAAAATTATATTTGATTAAAGTTCATTTTAAGATTTATTAAAAATGCATTTACTTTCTTTTGAAAAAATCCGCAATTACTTTTTGGGCAACCATAGTTCCGCACCGTTTGGTGTTGTAGTGACGCCATTCCCAGTCCATCGCACTTTCTGTAAGGCGGTAATATCTGCCTTGTACTTCTCCAATATCTCAGCCAACGCGTATACTGCTCCTTCTCTATAAAGAGTGCGGACATTCAAGGTGCATATCCGCAAATCATGGTCCCTTGCGTGGGTCGCCAACGTTGGGGGGGTATGTTTTTACTATTCCTTTGTTGCTCATAGTAGTTCTTCTCATAGTTTTCCGGCGTCGGATTACTGGCCCAGCGCCTTAATCCTATGGGTTTTGTGAGATTGCACACGTATCCCTCGTTGTGGCGAGCCGCTTTCTCCAAGATCGGACGTTCGCCTCCAGCTGCCCCCAACCTGGGTACAGACGCTAATTTTGGCCATTGGTTATTTGAAGGCACCAATAACACGCCTTGTCATCTCGAGTATCATTGGCACTCAGTATTTAATTAAGAGCCAGTGCCACCTGACACCTCACTGAGACTCTCCTCTCGAAATTCGCTGACTGCCCGCGGCCGCATTTGCAGCTACTCCGCATAAAAACGGAGCTTTCCGCCATCCGCAACCTGTGGACGCACCCTGTAGCTTTCAGCTAACTTTCCAGGGTTAACGATGGACACCACACAAGTCGGAGCTCAAAGTTCCAGCCTGTGTGGTGCTCATAGTCATCCCGTATCATAGCTTGACTATGATCATACATGCCATGATCATAGTCAAGCTATTTCCATTAAGACCCATGTCCTTTCCCCAACTTTGCTCTCAGTGTAGTAAAATTTCCTTGCATTTCAAACTCCTCCCTGACTTACCTAAAGCTATTATCGCTGTTTGTCTAATTTAAAAATATTTCCTGTTTTATTGCCTTTTCCTTTAAACAAAGAAAAAAATCTCATTTCTTTTTATTTTTAGTATATTTTATGGCATTTTTTGCCCCCCTCTTCACCATTTAAGTGGTTTCTCATTTGTTCACAAATACCCTGTGTGGTATCGTCGTTGTCGGTGTAAATATTTTACACTGATTAGTCTGAAGATGTGAACATGGCTTCATTATGCCACCTGAAAATCATTAATTACCATAGTAATTCCATTGTCTTGTGCCTTGTTTAGACCACAAATTACCTGCTGCGAAACAATGGATAAATTACGCCTTGACAATAGGGCGAAGAAACCATAGGCAGATGGAGCGAAAGAGATAGAGAGAGAGAGAGAGCGAGAGTCGTGCAGTTGTTAAAGCCAGGCGGCTACATTGAGGCCATCTGGATAAGGTAAAACCTTAGCATATCATCAGGGGTATTTGCAGCTACTGTCAGATATGCTAATTGCAACGCAATTAATGCTTGGCATGAAGAAGCTCAAGAAGCACAACACAGGCAAATAATGCATTACCAACACATTCAAATGCAAATGAGGACATAAAGAAACACTGCTTGTAAATCTTCTCTGGGCCACTAGCTATAGACTTAAATCATGATTCCTAAGCGAGCAGTAGCAGCAGAGGGGGAATGCAACAAACATAAGCCCTTAAATGATGAAATTTTCTTTTAAAATTTATGGCAATTTAAGTTTCAATCTTGTTCATATTTTGGTGCCCCTTAAACGCGTATATGGCCAAGTCTGGTTTCGTTTAACAGCATGCCTGGCATGGCTTCTTGGGGTTTTTGCTTGCTTTTTCGAGCTGAGTGCCCTGTCAAGTGTCAGACACACTTGACAGTTTTGGTCGTTGGTTTTGCAGCAACAGCATTCTAGCCTTTTTGTGAGATTTTCTGGGCCCTCAAGATTTTTTTTGGGCAATATCTCCCTCTCTCTGCCTCGCTCTCTCTCCTTCAACTGGGTATATGTTCATATTTAACAGTTAAAATTTGTCTAGCGGCAAAAAAATGGAGAACAATGTCCTTTATGTAAACGACCTTTGTGGTTGTCATCAAACAGCAGCCTCCACCACCCTGAAAGGGAATAGAAAAACACACACACACACATAGCAAGTGATGAAAATTCTTTTATGTCTAAATGTCAGTTAGAGGCGAAAGGAAATGTTTTTTTAGTTGCCGAAGAAATGTAGTATGGTAATTGAATTCTCGCCTTTGTGGCAAAGCGTGTGTGCAAGCTTAGGAAAACGTGCTTTGTCGCCTGGATACTATGCTGTGATTTTGTTAAGAATTTGTTTAGCCTAAAAGTATGCCATAGTTTTGTTATATTTACCCAAGACTCTTAGTTGGAGGTTAATTGTTAAACATAACAGTTAAATTTTTAAACTTTTTGTGTGTAAAACAATTGAAGGATAATTAAACGTTAGATCAGTCTCTATGACATGGAGGATCAAATGTAGAAACTAGTCAAAAATCGATTTTTTTTTTGTCACCAACATACACAAGCTTATAAATCCCCACAAATTTAGTTTTCATTCCACTTGGTACTTTCAATTTACATCAATAACCCCTACATATATGTTTATATAACATTCACATGGAAAACGAATAAAATCATTTACAATTTTTACATTTATATAAGAATTTAATGAAAATGAATATCTCGGTCATTGCATTGATTGTTGGCATATCGTTGATAGAAATGCATTGATTGCAACTATTTGCAGCACTTCACTTTCATTTGCCGAAAAAAAGTTGTAGATTCAGGAAAAAAAAATTAAATTTTGATTTTCATTTAAATTTTCTACAAATATTCCAATGGCATTTTCACATGCATACAATCAATGTAAACTCACACACATACTCTAATACACACACGCACACACACATGATGTGGTATTATTTCAGCTACGAGTATTTGTAATGCCTCGCATTGTATTTAGTTGGCAACATGCAACTTAATACAATGATTTTCTTCGTATCGTTTCGATGTTCATTTGCCATACACATATAGTCAGTTGGGTCAGAGTATTGGAGAGAAATCTTAGGGTTAGAATGATCCCAAGGAATCTCAACAATAATTACAAAAAATTAATTGCACATGGGGACGTTGAGGTGCTGATGATCCCTGGTAAAGCGAAATCTTGTAGAGATAAAGATGTGCAATGAAAATGTGTAAAAAAACGAACTCAAGAAAAATGGAGCTAATGATTTTCTCCCGGGGTTAAAAGATACCCAAAAAACTGTAGCAGCCTTTTGGGGGCAGTATAGCCAGTAACAAACCAGGCAAAATAGAAACGGAGAAGACAAGTCGTATACTAATTGGCGGCTACTTCTACTTTGAAAAAATGTTCTGAAAGAAGTGAAAAGTTAGTTCAAAGATGATCTACTGGAAGAAGGGGGGGTAAGAAGGGCGCCCCCATAGCCGAGTTGGTAGCGTACTTGGATCACCAGTACAGGGGTCGTGGTTTCGATGCCCGCCAGAAGCCTTGGTCTGTCGCTGCTGTGGTATCACACAATGGACTTAAAATTGTCTAAGTGAGTCTGTGAAGGACTATCACTCTTACCTAAATCTAACCTATGGGGGTAAGAACGGTGCTGATATGTTGCCAATGCTAAAAACCTGTTGATAGGAGTACTTCTACGAGGGAGTTCGAGAAAGTCTTCTATGTTGGAATCAGGAGATTGACATTACAGGCTGATATGGAAGCTGAATATGAAGCTTATTTTGAAGCCTTGCCTTCTTTCAGAATTATGGCTGAGGTAATTTTCTAAACTGGCAGAGGACGGGTATAGCCAAAGTTTCACTCTGTATACTGCAGATGAAAGGGATAAGCCGAGTAGGGTTCCGCAATACTTAGCGCCGAGACCGACTAGAAATTGGATATTTTTTTTTTTTTTTTTTTTTGGTTTCCTTACCCAAAGATATGTCCTATTGTATCACAATGGATTAAAACCCCTTATTGAGACTTGGCATACTGCCACATAACCCTAACCTAACCTAACCAACCCAAAGAGATAATGGGCGGAGATTACAATGCTTGAGAGGGTGAAACCTCGGTCTTCCATGATAGCTTCAAGATGAAAACAAGGACAAGAATGCGACGTACTTTTTATTGGCATGCCATTAGGACTGGCCGATGATATACGATATACGGTCTTTAGGACGGGTTATTTATCATTGTAAAAGCATATCCAGTCAGGGATAAACTAACCCTAAGACACTCATGAAACTCTCAGTATCTTGAGTTAAAGGAATATGAGGTCTCCTCGAGGAGAGGAGAGGAGAGGAGTGGAGTGGAGTGGAGAGAAGAGGAGAGGAGAGGAGAGGAGAGGAGAGGAGAGGAGAGGAGAGGAGAGGAGAGGAGAGGAGAGGAGAGGAGAGGAGAGGAGAGGAGAGGAGAGGAGAGGAGAGGAGAGGAGAGGAGAGGAGAGGAGAGGAGATGAAGATGAAGATGAAGATGAAGATGAAGATGAAGATGAAGATGAAGATGAAGATGAAGATGAAGATGAAGATGAAGATGAAGATGAAGATGAAGATGAAGATGAAGATGAAGATGAAGATGAAGATGAAGATGAAGATGAAGATGAAGATGAAGTTGAAGATGAAGATGAAGATGAAGATGAAGATGAAGATGAAGATGAAGATGAAGATGAAGATGAAGATGAAGATGAAGATGAAGATGAAGATGAAGATGAAGATGAAGATGAAGATGAAGATGAAGATGAAGATGAAGATGAAGATGAAGATGAAGATGAAGATGAAGATGAAGATGAAGATGAAGATGAAGATGAAGATGAAGATGAAGATGAAGATGAAGATGAAAATGAAGTTGAAGATGAAGATGAAGATGAAGATGAAGATGAAGATGAAAATGAAGATGAAGATGAAGATGAAGATGAAGATGAAGATGAAGATGAAGAAGAAGAAGTAGAAGAAGATGCCTTCTTCTTCCTAACCCTAACCCTAACTAACCCTAAGACACACATACAACTTAGAATATGTGTGTCTCTCAGTGTTTTGAATTAAAGGAAGATGAGGTCTCCTCGAGGAGAGGAGATGAAGATGATGAAGAGGAAGATGAAGATGAAGATGAAGATGAAGAAGAAGAAGAAGAAGAAGAAGAAGAAGAAGAAGAATATGCTTTCTTCTTCCTACCGTTGAACCAGATCCAGTTCGCTTTAAAAAGCTCAATAACTTGCGAATATTTATATCCGCTAAATCAGATGATGAAGAGGAAGATGAAGATGATGAAGATGACGATGAAGATGAAGATGCCTTCTTCTTCCTACCGTTGAACCAGATCCAGTTCGCTTTAAAAAGCTCAATAACTTGCGAATATTAATATACGCTAAATCAGACAGGATCTCAAAAAATGCGAACCTAGAGTGCAACTTCTTCTAGCTGCTAGTGCGGAACACACACACAGAGGTGTTCCATAGTCTCTTCTTCTTCGACGCCCTCACAGCTTCTGTAAAAGTCGTTGCTGGCATCCTTCAGTCTGTCAGCATGTTTTAGATTAGGCCACATAGTTTAGGAATGGTCACAGTCCGCTCTTTGTGACCATCTATCATTTGTTGTTCATCGGGAGATGTGTAGAGTAAAATAGAATAAACTAGAGTAGAGAAGAGTAGTCTATAGTTGTGTAGAGTAGAGTAGTGAAGAGTAGAGTAGAGCAGAGTAATGTACATAAGAGTAATGTACAATAGAGTAGTGTAGGGTAGAGTAGAGTAGATCGATGGGTTAGTAAAGGCATTTTATACCAGTTAGACCACTAGGCCAATTTATTAGACGGTTGTACTTGGATGCGGTATGCTCTATACTAATATGTGGCTGCCGATGACAGAGTGTTTACATTGGGTTGCCCAAAAAGTAACTGCGGATTTTTCATATAGTCGGCGTTGACAAATTTTTTCACAGCTTGTGACTCTGTAATTGCATTCTTTCTTCTGTCAGTTATCAGCTGTTACTTTTAGCTTGCTTTAGAAAAAAAGTGTAAAAAAAGTATATTTGATTAAAGTTCATTCTAAGTTTTATTAAAAATGCATTTACTTTCTTTTAAAAAATCCGCAATTAATTTTTGGGCAACCCAATAGATTGCATACGACTGGAGGTTTTTTCTTTTTGGTAGTCCAGTTCATCGATGTGTACATTGGGAAATTGGCTTAGAGAACATCATTAAGACCAGTGCAATTAAGCATACTTAAAGGGCTGCCACGCGGTCTTTTCAAACTGATTTGCAGATGATGAAGGATAGGTTCGGCAGAAGACAGAATATCTGAGTCCTTCTTCTAGACTAGTATCAGAACAAGGACGATTAGGTTCACTTACAATAACACATTTACAATTGAAACTAAATCGAGGAAGGGTACCGACTATTTTATTGTTATTGTAGCTGCATATTTGAAAAGAGGAAGCACAGAAGGATGGCTGCATATTAATTTTGTCCTTTTGTTTGTAGTACATTGAGATATGCATTTCCGACCCTTAAAGTTTTTATATTCTGGGTCGTTCTGAGAGTCTAAGACTATCTGGCAATGTCCTTTCTTTTATTGATATGTCCATCTGTCTGTCTTTGTTTCTTTCTGTTTGTCTGTCTGTCCGTCGGATAATTTTTTACTATTGGCAGGTTTTGCTTGAATTTGGGACATTTTGGACTACATAATGTCATTGCCCCCATATGGACCGATTTGGTCCATTCAAGGTTTTTTTGTCCATAAATGGTTTGTTTTTATCCGATTTCGCTTAAATGGAAACAAGGAGCTGTTTTTAGCCCTACACAAAATTCCCAAACATGGTATAGATCGGACCACATTTGAAAATTGTTGCCATATATACTGATCATCCGATTTAGGTTCTTGGGATCAAAAGATGGCTCATTTGTTAACAGATTTCGCTGAAATTTAGAACAATGAGTTGGCTTAGTTGTATGGACGTCCATGCCAAGTTTGGAACAGATTGGTCATGTATCGACATAGATGGCATGGGTTCATGAATTGTGCCAAATTTGGGACAGGCTGGATTTTGATGAAATGCCAAAATATTTCATAAATCCTTATTATTGACAGATTCGAGACGTGGTCTTTCACGGACGACTCAAGTATGGAGCTCTTAGAAGCCGTTCCATAAGTAACCACATATTGTTTATAGAATTCACAGTATACCCATTACAGCCTGCTTCCTTTCCCTGCCTTGAAGTCTTTCCATTCGCCCATCTCCGACCTTACTAACCCATCTTTATACACAGCCATAGATAGATACTTAAATACTTAAATTCATTCGTACAAAATTTCATATTCTACCAAACGCAATGCATTTTGTATTTATTTAGCAACCAACTAGTGTCTCTGTATGCTTTACTCTGTGTTTGACTCTTTGGTATGCTTTGTGATCTTCTGAACTCTGATATCTCTATTCAGGGTAGAGTGGAGCACTATGTGGTTGTGTGGCGTGGAGGAAGGCCTGGATGCTATTGGTATTGGTAATGTTGGCAATGCTGGTAATGTTGGTAATTGTGGTCAGGGTTGTGTATCATGGGGTTTTTCATTTAAATATCAAAAATGTAAAAATTACATTTAATTCACATTCACATTGCAATGCAATTGAATGCATATTTGCTTAAAATTTTGTTTGTGAGTTATTTAAAGAACAATAAGCAAATATAAAGGGAAAATGTATTGATTAAAATTAAAATTAAAAAAAAGAGAAAATTATGGCATAAAATAGCCTTTAATGAGATTTCAAATGTAAACTCCAATTCGAATTATATGACAGCTTTGTCCAGACTTGCTACAATTTGATCTGCTGAAGAACTATACTTGGATATGGAAGCAGTAGGTTCTTTAAGGCCGTATCGTTATAAAAACTAGCCGCCATAAGGACACAAGAATATCCACTAACATCCAAAATTTATGAAAAAAAAAGACTTTCCCATCCCTTGCAATGGGTTGATACAATGTTCGAATATCCACATAGTCATTAAATTTGAGAAACAATATTTAAAGCATACTTACAGGCGCCTCATTATGCTGATGTTTGTAAAACCAACTTCCTTACAGTTCTACACTCCTTTTTGGCCTCTGATATATGGAATTTTTGCTGCACTAACAACAAGTAATCCCCTGTAACCTATATTTTGTGGCTCTCCCTCCCCTTCCCTTCCTTGAGAAAATACACAAAATATCCAATACAGCAATATGAGCACTTTATTTTGTTCTTTGGAAATGGAACAAAGAAAAAAAGAACACAAAAAGAACAAAGAACTTGAAACATATGTTCACTTCCTTTGCGGCATTAATATGTTGCAAGTACGAGTATTGTTATTGATTCCCTAGGACCGATGGTTTGAAGGGTTGAGATATGGGGAAACTTTCCAACTTAGAAACGGAAATGGATTACGTGCCTTAAGGATAACCAATACCGAATTTGTGTTGTTTTTTTCCCCCATTGATTGTTGGGGATGAAATGGGCCAGAAACTTTGAAATAAAATGGGTTGATCAATATATCACACAGATATGAAAGTAGGAAATTTAGCAGCATAAAGCAGCATAGAGGGAGAACGAAGGATACACGTATGTGAATGTGGATTTAGTTGCTATTGATACTTTGTTTGGTTGCATACTTAGGGATTTATGAAAAATAGTTTTCAAAGAGCACAGCTTGCAATATGAAAAGGAATGTAGGATTTTGTTTTTTGTTTTCAAACAATAATGGTGACCACAAGAGTAGGAAAATAAATAACAAAATAGCAAAATGTAAAAGATTTAAGGGAAAGTAACATTTGCAAGTAGAGTCAAAATAAGTACTAAAGCTATCCTTTTCTGGAGAAAAGGGTACCAAAACTACCTTTTCCTAAAGAAATGGGTACTAAAACTACCTTTTTCTAAAGAAATGGGTACTAAAACTACCATTTTCTGGAGAGAAGTGTACCGAAACTACCTTTTTCTAAATAATGGGTAGTAAAACTACCCTCTTTTAGAAAAAAGTGTAATAAAACAACCCTTTTCTATATAAAAGGGTAACAATACTACGCTTTTCTAAAGAAAAGAGTAACTAAACTAACCTTTACTCCAGGAAAACTAAAACTACCGCTACCTCCCCAAAGGGTACTAAAACTGCACTTCCTAGATGAAAAGGTACTAAAACTACCCTCTCTGGAAGAAAGAGTGCTATAACTACTCTTCCCTGAAGGAACGGGTTCTAAAACTACCCTTTCCTGAAAGAATGGGTATTAAAACTACGCTTCCCAGGAAGTAAGAACACTAATACTACCCCTCCTGGAAAAGAAAAGGGTACAAAAACTACGCTCCTCTGAAAGAAGGGGTACTAAAACTACTCTTCACGGCAAGCAAGAGTACTAAAACCACCCTTCCCTTAGTAAAAGGTTACCAAAACTACCGTTATTTCAAGGCAAGGATACAAAAACTACCCTTTCCCAAAGGAAAGGGTACTCAAACTAACCTTTCCCTTCTTTCCCGGAAGAAAGGGTACTAAAACTACACTTTACCAAAGGAACTACCCTTTGGCATTGCCCAAAGGAAAGGGTATCAAAACCACCCTTTCCCAATGGAAGGGGAAGTAAAACTACCCTTTCCCAAAGAAAAGGGTACTAAAACTACCATTTCCCAATGGAAGGGAATGTAAAACTACCCTTTCCCAAAGAAGAGGGTACTAAAACTACCAATTTCCAAAAAAAAGGTACTAAAACTATCCTTTCCCAAAGAAAAAAACACTAAAAATATCGTTTCCCAAAGGACAGGGTACTAAACTGATCTTTCCCAAACGAAAGGTTACGAAAATTACTGCACTTTTCCAAGGGAAAGGGTAATAACACTACTTTTTTCCCAAAGAAAACGGTACTAAAACTACCCTTTCCCAAAGAAAGGGGCACAAAACTACCCTTTCTCAAATAGTACTAAAACTACACTTTCCCTAAGAAAAGAGCACTAAAAATATCGTTTCCCAAAGGAAAGGGTACTAAAACTGCTCTTTCCCAAAGGAAAGGTTACGAAAACAACCCTTTTCCAAAGCAAAGGGTACTAAAACTACCCTTTCCCGAAGAAAAGGGCACAAAATTACCCTTTCTCGAAGGAAGTGGTACTAAAACTACCCTTTTCCAAAGGAAATGGTACTAAAACTATCAATTTCCAAAGGAAAGGGTACTTAAACTACCTTTTCCGAAAAGAATGAGTACTAAATCTACCTCTTCCCAAAGGAAAGCGTACTAAAACTACCCTTTCCCAAAGGCAAGGGTACCAATACTACCCTTTCCCAAAGGAAAGGTTACGTAAGCTACCATTTGCCAAAGGAATGGGTACTGAAGCTACGCTTTTCCAAAGGAAAGGGTACTAAAACAGCCCTTTCTTAAAGGAAATGGTAGTAACACTGCCCTTTCCCAAAGGAAAGGGTACTAAAACTACACTTTCTCAAAGGAAAGTTGGTAAAACTACCCTTTTCCAAAGAAAAGGGTACAAAATGTGACCTTTCCCATAGGAAAGGGTACTAACTCTACACTTTCCCATAGGAAAGGGTACTAACACTACCCCTTCCCATAGGAAAGGGTACTAACACTACACTTTCCCATAGGAAAGGGTACTAACACTACCCTTTCCCATAGGAAAGGGTACTAACACTACCCTTTCCCATAGGAAAGGGTACTAACACTACCCTTTCCCAAGGGAAAGGATACAAAATCTGCCTTTTCCGAGAGGAAAGAGTGTTTACACAACCCTTTCGCGAAACCACCCTTTTCCCAAGGAAAGGTTACTAAAACTACCCTTTTCTAAAGGAATGGGTACAAAAATTTGCTTTTCCTAAAGGAAAGGGTACTACAACTACCCTGTTCCAAAGTAATGTGTACTAAAGCTAGTACAAAAATATGCTTTTCAGAAAGGAAAGGGTACTAAAGCTACCCTTTTCCAAGTAATGTATACTTAAACTACCCTTTTCCAAAATTAAGGATATCAAAACTATCATTTCCCACTTAAAGTACCCTTATCCTTACTTAAAGTACCCTTTTCCAAAGGAAAGGGTACTAAAACTACACTTTCTCAAAGGAAAGTTGATAAAACTACCCTTTTCCAAAGAAAAGGGTACAAAATGTGACCTTTCCCATAGGAAAGGGTACTAACTCTATACTTTCCCATAAGAAAGGGTACTAACACTACCCTTTCCCATAGGAAAGGGTACTAACACTTCACTTTCCCATAGGAAAGGGTACTAACACTACCCTTTCCCAAAAAAAGGGGTACTAACACTACCCTTTCTAAAGGGAAAGGGTACAAAATCTGCCCTTTCCGACAGGAAAGGGTACTTAAACTACCCTTTCGCGAAACAACCTTTTTCCAAAGGAAAGGATACTAAAACTACCCTTTTCTAAAGGAAATGGTAAAAAAACTTGCTTTTCCTAAAGGAAAGGCTACTACAACTACCCTATACCAAAGTAATGTGTACGAAAGCTACCATTTCCTAAAGGAGAATGTACTAAAACTAAATTTCTCCAAAGGATATTACTAAAACTATCCTTTCCCAAACGAAGGGTATTAAAACTACTCTTTTCCAAAGGAAAGGGAAACTACCGTTTTCCAAAAGAAAATGGTACTAAAACTACGCTTTCCCAAAGGAAAAGGTACTAAAGTTATCTTTTCCCAAAAGGGAGGGTATCAAACCTTTCGCTTCCCCAGGGGAAAGGGTACTAAAACTATAATTTCCCAAAGAAAAGGGTACTAATTTTTACCTTAGCCAAAGAAACGAGTGCTTAAGGGCAGGGTACTTAAACTACCCTTCCCTTCCTTTCTTTCCCCTTGAGGGAAGGGTACCTAAGCTAATTTTCCCACAATGAAAAGGTTTTTAAACTACCTTTTCCTCTAGGAAGGGATATTAAATCTACTCTCTCTTCAAGGATAAGGTATTAAAGGTATCATTAAAGGATATACGGCTCGTAGAAAATCGTGAGGAGAATAACACAATGTTTTATCAGCATCGTTACCAGCCACTTTGAACATTGGGAGCTTTTATTCGAAATGCTTGCCCTCATAAGCTATCACTTGCCTGATAGTTTATGCAGGGATATGAGCAAGACCACAGAATTTGGAGTATTTCCTTTTTCATTACCCGGCTTTCAAGGCCTACAGATATCGACAGTTTTTTGTCGGTATAAAAACAGATAAAAACTGGCTTAGAGGCATAGGTTGGAAAACAATAAGAGATTGCAAAAGCAAACTTGCAATTTTTGCCCATGAACAGGAACAGGGGCAAACTTCTGACATATCAATGCAGTCCGATTCAAGCTGAAGCTCAATGGTGAGGGGTCTCCTTTTTATAGCCGAGTCCGAACGGCGTGCCGCAGTGTGACACCTCTGTGGAGAGAAGTTTTACATATGGCATAGTACCTAACAAATGTTGCCAGCATAAGGAGGGGAAACCACCGCTGAACATTTTTTCTAATGGTCTCGCCAGTATTCCAACCCAGGCGTTTAGCGTCATAGGCGGACATGCTAACCTTTGCGCTACGGTGGGCTCCACAACAAGAGACTATTATTATCCCAGGATTTTTATAGAATTCTATTGATGTAAACCCATAAGGACATATGGCGGGTCTAAAACCCCACCCTCATATCAACCTAACGTAAGCCTTGTTCCTGTATTCCATTTCTGAACTCTTTTTCTTTTTTGTCCCATTAAATTCCTTCAAACTCCATAACTAACTCGTAACTCGTTTTCATTCATAAAATAATAATAAGAAATTATTTGCCACCTAGGAAGCCTCCACTTACTCGTTTCTCCATCTCAAGCGAATGCCTTAAAGTATGCTTAAGTATTTTATGATTTTATGATGCTGACCAAAAGTATGCTTTTTGTTGTAATTTTATTACAAAAGAACAGCGAAAAGCTGTAATTATAACTTAAGGCTTTTTATTGCCCACCATAAACTACTTAACCTAAATTACATTAGATGGGGTTTTTGGCTTTTGTTTATATTTTTCCTCATCACCAGCAGTTTTCATCCAACCACCTACATTAGGGGCGGGGTAGTGTATGGGGGCCTCATCCGCTATTGTTCTGTTCGTTAGTGAACATTTTATTGTTGCATAATTTACCAACTCATCGTGACAGCATTATAAACTTTTCTTTTTGCTTGCTTGCTTAGTTTTGCAAGAGGCAGCAGGGCAGCATATAAACTAAGAAAAAGGGTTTAACAAGTTTTCATGGAAATTCTTAGAATTCTTGAAATTAAAAATTTTATTGTGTCATCGTGACTTAAATTATGATAAAGGAGGTACAATTTTAGTTTTCCGATTGTCTTTATAGAAGATTTTTAGGAAAATTTAAATGTCGATGGCTAAGGTGTTATACAATTCAGGGAATTTAGTTTCCTGGTATACATTCCAGGGTGCCAAGTTGCTGTAAGGCAAAAGTTTCTCAAATTTAGCCTTAAAAATTTTCCTAAAAATATATTTGCTATGTTATCCTTTATCCTGGACTATTTTTTGTGCTGTGGGGTTTAAAACACACTGAAATTTTTTTTTAAAAAATTCTTGTGGGCCGATATTATTCTGGGGGTTGCTAGGAACTTTTTCACAGGCCTTTCTATGACTAGACCCTTATCCTTTCTCATTATCCCTAACTCAAAAATCAAACAAACATTATTGCAAATTTTCTCGTTAATATGAAAATTTCATCACAATTTGCATCCTTGATGCCCTACCCACCGAGTCCTTGTTTTGTCTGCATTAAATCGCCACATTATCATCACTGGCGCTGTAATAAATAATTCCCATAATGCCTCCTCTTGGATTTTGTACACGCTACAAAATTCAATTTACTTTCACTGAATGAAATTTATATCCATGCATCAGCCGCCAAATTGAATTGGGAACGTGTTGAACCATTTTGCAGATATCATCTGAATCCTTACTAATTAATATGTCGCTGATTTTTAATCTTTGTAATGAGCTGCTGCATATATATAGACACACACACACACACACACACAAGCATACATAATGTTATTGTTTAAAATATGTGTGTGAGTGTTTAAGCAGACATATTAAATGTTACAAAGGATAGAATATTAAATTTGCGTGGTTACAAATCAAGGCAATGGAAATAAAGAGAAAAAAATCTAAAAACTTCCCTAATTCCAAAAATTAATTAAAAAAATTTGATAAAAAATTAAAGTTAAAAAATAACAAGTAAAAGCGTTCTAAGTTCTGCCGGGCCGGATCTTGGGAACCCACCACCATGGATTCTGTTAAAAATTTATACAAAATAAATTTAGTTGAAGGGCAAAATTTTATTCTACATACCAAACTTCTGTCAAACCGCACAAGGATGATCGAGAGACCGGTTAACATTAGCACCTATATCAGGTTATAGACTGATTTGGACTGTATTTGGCCTCAGTTGTTGGAAGTCGTAACCGAACATCGCATGTGAAATTTCAGCCAAATCGGATGAAAATTGCGGCTTGTAAGGACTCAAGAAGTCAAAATCGGGAGATCGATTTATATGGGAGCTATATCAGATTCTTGACCGATTTGGACCGTACTTGGCAAAGTTGTTGAAAGTCATAACGGAACACTATATGCAAAATTTCAGCCAAAGCGGACAAAAATTGTGGCTTCCAGGGGCTCAAGAAGTCAAATCGGAGGATCGGTTTATATGGGAGCTATATCAGAGTCTTGACCGATTTGGACCGTACTTGGCAAAGTTGTTGAAAGTCATAACAGAACATTATATACAAAATTTCAGCCAAATCGGATAAAAATTGAGGCTTCCAGGGGCTCAAGAAGTCAAATTGGAGGATCGGTTTATATGGGAGCTATATCAGATTCTTGAGCGATTTGGACTGTACTTACCAAAGTTGTTGAAAATCATAACAGAACACTATATGCAAAATTTCAGCCAAATCGGATAAAAATTGAGGCTTCCAAGAGCTTAAGAAGTCGAATCGGGAGATCGGTTTATATGGGAGCTATATCAGGTTATAGACCGATTTGGACCATACTTGGCACATTTGTTAAAAGTCATAGCAAAACACACTTCATGCAAAATTTCAGCCAAATCGGATAAAAATTGCGGCTTGTAAGAGCTCAAGAAGTCAAATCGGGCGATCGGTTTATATCGGAGCTATATTAGGTTATAGACCGATTTGGATCGTACTTGGCAAGATTGTTTAAAGTCATAACAGAACACTATATGCAAAATTTCAGCCAAATCGGATAAAAATTTAGACTTCCAAGGGCTCAAGAAGTCAAATCGGGAGATCGGTTTATATGGGAGCTATATCAGGTTATAGCCCGATTTAGACCGTACTCATTACAGTAGTTGGAAGTAACAACAGAACACTACATGCAAAATTTCAGCCAAATCGGATAAAAATTGTGGCTTCCAGGGGCTCAAGAAGTCAAATCGGGAGATCGGTTTATATGGGAGCTATATCAGGTTATAGACCGATTTGGACCATACTTGGCACATTTGTTAAAAGTCATAGCAAAACACTTCGTGCAAAATTTCAGGCAAATCGGATAAAAATTGCGGCTTGTAAGAGCTCAAGAAGTCAAATCGGGCGATCGGTTTATATCGGAGCTATATTAGGTTATAGACCGATTTGGATCGTACTTGGCACATTTGTTAATAGTCATAGCAAAACACTTCGTCCAAAATTTCAGCCAAATCAAACAAAAATTGCGGCTTGTAAGGACTCAAGAAGTCAAATCGGGCGATCGGTTTATATGGGAGCTATATCAGGTTATAGACCGATTTGGACCATACTTGGCACATTTGTTAAAAGTCATAGCAAAACACTTCATGCAAAATTTCAGCCAAATCAAACAAAAATTGCGGCTTGTAAGAGCTCAAGAAGTCAAATCGGGCGATCGGTTTATATGGGAGCTATATCCGGTTATAGACCGATTTGGATCGTACTTGGCAAGATTGTTGAAAGTCATAACAGAACATTATATACAAAATTTCAGCCAAATCGGATAAAAATTTAGGCTTCCAAGGGCTCAAGAAGTCGAATCGGGAGATCGGTTTATATGGGAGCTATATCAGGTTATAGCCCGATTTGGACCGTACTTGGCACATTTGTTCAAAGTCATAGCAAAACACTTCATGCAAAATTTCAGCCAAATCGGATAAAAATTGAGGCTTCCAAGGGCTCAAGAAGTCGAATCGGGAGATCGGTTTATATGGGAGCTATATCAGATTCTTGACCGATTTGGACCGTACTAAGCACAGTTGTTGGAAGTAACAACAGAACACTACATGCAAAATTTCAGCCAAATCGGATGAAAATTGCGGCTTGTAAGGACTCAAGAAGTCAAATCGGACGATCGGTTTATATGGGAGCTATATCAGGTTATAGACCGATTTGGACCATACTTGGCACATTTGTTAAAAGTCATAGCAAAACACTTCATGCAAAATTTCAGCCAAATCAAACAATAATTGTGCCTTGTAAGGGCTCAAGAAGTCAAATCGGGAGATCGATTTATATGGGAGCTATATCAGGTTATAGACCGATTTGGACGGTACTGAGCACATTTGTTAAAAGTCATAGCAAAACACTTCGTCCAAAATTTCAGCCAAATCGGATGAAAATTGCGGCTTGTAAAGACTCAAGAAGTCAAATCGGGAGATCGGTTTATATGGGAGCTATATTAGGTTATAGACCGATTTGAACCATACTTGGCACATTTGTTGCAAGTCATAACAGAACACTATGTGCAAAATTTCAGCCAAATCGGACAAAAATTTCGGCTACCAAGGGCCTAAAAAGTCAAATCGGGAGATCGGTTAATATGACAGCTATATCTGAATCTGAACCGATATGGCCCATTTGCAATCCCCAACGACCTGCAAAATTTCTGGTTGTTAGCTTCACACGTTCGATCTCTTTCGTGATTTCTACAGTCGGACGGACGGACATGGCTAAATCGACTCAGAACGACGAGACGATCAAGAACATATATATTGGGTTGCCCAAAAAGTAATTGCGGATTTTTCATATAGTCGGCGTTGACAAATTTTTTCACAGCTTGTGACTCTGTAATTGCACTCTTTCTTCTGTCAGTTATCAACTGTTACTTTTAGCTTGCTTTAGAAAAAAAATATATTTGATTAAAGTTCATTCTAAGTTCTATTAAAAATGCATTTACTTTCTTTTAAAAAATCCGCAATTACTTTTTGGGCAACCCAATACTTCATGGGGTCTTAGGCGCATATTTCGAGGTGTTACAAACGGAATGACTAGATTAGTACACCCTCATCCTATGGTGGTGGGTGTAACAAGTAAAAAAGGCAACTTGTTATACCCACTACTTGATGTATATATTATCCTCATTTCGACAAAATCCTGTGAAAATGTACCATTTGTGAATCCGTAGCAGCTATAGCGAAATATGTTCCAATCTGGGCAAAACACAGCACATATTAGAATATGTGCTGTTTTTCGTATTCTAATACGAGCTGTATTTCGCCCAGATCACTCTTCCATATTGCAGCGAAATCGCTCAATAAATAGGCTACTTATAGAGGAAAGACCGTAAATCAAGAGATCAGTGTATATGGCAGTTATATCCATATCTGATCCGATTAAGACCAATTTTAGCAAACTTGCTTAAAAACTACGCAAGTTATGTGTAAAAAACCATAAACCGGTTGATTAGTATATATGGATAAAAATAGTTTTGAAAAACAACAATTTTTGTCGAAAAACCGACGACGAAATTTGTTGAATTTTTTGCAACAATTTATTTTGAATTTCAGCGAAAGAAAATACTAATTTATTGTTAAAAGACACTCTTTGCAAGGCAATATATTACAAAAACTACAACAACAATATACCCTCAAGCAAGGCAAAAAACCATTTAACCAGCCACCACCTGTGCTTTGCTGCACAGCTCCGGTGTGGTGGTGTTTTTATGCCCACCACCATAGCATAGAGGGTATATTTAGTTAGTCATTCCCTTTGCAACACATCGAAATATCATCGGATCGTTGTAAAATTCTAAGACGATTTAACAATGCCCGTGTGTCTCTGTCCATCTGTCCATCCGTCTGTTGCAATCACTCTACAGCCTTCAAAAATTGAAATTTGGCACAGATACGTCTTAAGTTCGTGAACGGCCCAAATCAGATCATGTTTGGATATAGCTGCCTATGAAGGGTCTGAGGCCCATAAAAACTTTATATTTTATCTGATTTCGCTCAAATTGTAGTGAGTAGTTTTAGGCCTGTCTACATCCGCTCCAAATATGGTTCAGATCGAACTATAGTTGGATATAGTTGCCATATAGATCGATCTGCCGATTATGGGTCCTGAGCCCATTAAAGCTGCATTTATAAACCGATTTCACTAAAATGTAAAATACTGAGTTGTTTTAAACATCCCGACATCCAATCCAAATATGGTTCAGATCGGACTATATTTAGATATAGCTGCCATATAGACCGATCTGCCGATTGAGGGCCTTAGGCCCATAAAAGCCCAACCGCACGGGTTATGTGAGATCGCACATGTATCCCTCGATGTCGCGAGCCGCTTACTCCTAGATCCGATGCTCGTTTCCAGCCGCCCTTAACCTGGGAACAGACACTGAGGTTGGCCATTGCGATGGCTAATGCATTGGTTATTTGAAGGCGCCAATAATGCGCTTCGTCCTTTCAAGTATGACCCCTCACTGAGAGTTTCCTCTCGAAGTCGCTGACTGCCTGCGACTTCATTAACAGTTAGTCCGCTTAAATACGAAGCTTTCCACTATCCGCAACCTGTGGACGAGCCCGTTAGCTTTCGGATAAGCTTCCCGTGGTAATGATGCACACACACCACACAAGTCGGAGCTCAAAGTTCCAAACCGTGTGGTGCTCACAGTTATCCCATTTTGGGTAGGGTGTTGACCTCCATGACAATATGGGGCTCGTTAACAGCTAGTCCGCTTAAATACGAAGCTTTCCACTATCCGCAACCTGTGGACGAGCCGGGTAGCTTTCGGATAAGCTTCCGTGGTAATGATGCACACACACCACACAAGTCGGAGCTCAAAGTACCAGATCGTGTGGTGCTCACAGTTATACCATTTTGGGGAGGGGGTTGACCTCCATGACAGTATGGGGCTCAAAAATTGACCACGAATTGGTTGAGGGCAATATAAGGCTCTTATAGAAGGTATTATAGAGTGAAGGTCACTGGCTGGAACAGACGTTTATGTCATTGTGTCCGTCACGTAAGGTCACTGTCTAATCGAAAAACATGCAGACACTCTGAAGGTTGCCAGTAACGACTTTTACAGAAGCTCTGAGGACATCGAAGATTGAGAGACTATAGAACACCGTCTGTGTGAGTGCCTCGCACTGGCAGTCAGAAGGAGTTCCACTTTGGGTTCTCATTTCTTGGAGAACCTGGAGACTTTTGCAGAAGCTCTGAGGACATCGAAGATGGAGAGACTATAGAACACCGTCTGTGTCATTGTGTCCGTCATGACAGATCACTGTCTAATCGGAAAACATGCTGACACACTGAAGGTTGTCGGTAACGACTTTTGCAGAAGCTGTGAGGACATCGAAGAAGAAGAGACTATAGAACCCCGTCTGTGTGAGTGCCTCGCACTGGCAGTCAGAAGGAGTTCCACTTTAGGTTCTCATTTCTTGGAGAACCTGTCTGATTTAGCGGATGTGAACATTCGCAAGTTCTTGGGTTTTTTAAAGCGATCTGGCTGGTTCAACAGTAAGAACTAGACATCTTCCATCACCAAGTCGGAGCTCAAAGTTCAAGACCGTATGGTGCTCACAGTTATCCCATGTCAGGCGGGGTTTGACCCCCATGACGCTATGGGGCTCTAAAGGAAGTTTCTCGGGAGCAGACCTCGAATTTGATATCCAAAGTTGGGGCTAAATAACTGAAGTACCAAAGGACTGAGAGGCCAAATGTCTGAGGGGTCAACCTCAAAACACCCCCAAAATATCCTATTTACCGGTCACGGCTATATAGGGCTCAAATAGAAGGTATTATAGAGTGAAGGTCACTGGCTGGAACAGGCGTCTCAGTCATGGTGTACGTCATGACAGGTCACTGTCTTATCGGAAAACATGGTGACTTAAGGTTGCCAGTAACGACTTTTGCTGTGAGGACATTGAAGACGAAGAGGCTATAGAACACCGTCTGTGTCATTGTGTCCGTCATGACAGGTCACTGTCTTATCGGAAAACATGCTGACAGACTGAAGGTTGTCGGTAACGACTTTTGCTGTGAGGACATTGAAGACAAAGAGACTATAGAACACCTTCTGTGTGAATGTCCAACTCTGGCAGTCAGAAAGAGTTCCACTTCTCATTTCTTTGAGAACCTGTCTGATTTTAGCGGATGTAAACATTCGCAAGTTGTTGAGATTTTTAAAGTGATCTGGATGGTTCAACGGTAGGAACTAGAGGGCATTTTCCTTTTTCTATTGCTGTGGTATCACAATGGAGGAAAACTTCTAAGTGAGTCTGATGGCAGACTGCCACTTAAACCTAAAGAGTGAAGGAAGACGCAATCGATTAGGCCTGGTTCAGCTAGTTAAGTATACATATTCTGAGTCGATCTAACCACTATGGAAATCACTACATCGGTCGAATGAGTATGGATATCCGCTTTTTAAATCTTGCATATATACTTCTTGTTGATGTATTGGGTTGCCCAAAAAGTAATTGCGGATTTTTCATATAGTCGGCATTGACAAATTTTTTCACAGCTTGTGACTCTGTAATTGCATTCTTTCTTCTGTTAGTTATCAGCTGTTACTTTTAGCTTGCTTTAGAAAAAAAGTGTAAAAAAGGTATATTTGATTAAAGTTTATTCTAAGTTTTATTAAAAATGCATTTACTTTCTTTTAAAAAATCCGCAATTACTTTTTGGGCAAACCAAAAGTTCTTTGTTGATTGCAAACGGGCCATATCGGTTCAGATTCAGATTGAAACCCCTTCTTAAGTCCCCAAAGGACGCATTTCCTATCCGATTTTGGCTGGCATTTTGGCACAATGACTTCTCCTATGGAGTCCCCAAAGGGCGCATTTCCTATCCGATTTTGGCTGGCATTTTGGCACAATGACTTCTCCTATGGAGTCCCCAAAGGGCGCATTTCCTATCCGATTTTGGCTGGCATTTTGGCACAATGACTTCTCCTATGGAGTCCCCAAAGGGCGCATTTCCTATCCGATTTTGGCTGGCATTTTGGCACAATGACTTCTCCTATGGAGTCCCCAAAGGGCGCATTTCCTATCCGATTTTGGCTGCATTTTTGCACAATGACTTCTCCTATGGAGTCCCCAAAGGGCGCATTTCCTATCCGATTTTGGCTGGCATTTTGGCACAATGACTTCTCCTATGGAGTCCCCAAAGGGCGCATTTCCTATCCGATTTTGGCTGAATTTTTGCACAATGACTTCTCCTATGGAGTCCCCAAAGGGCGAATTTCCTATCCGATTTTGGCTGGCATTTTGGCACAATGACTTCTCCTATGGAGTCCCCAAAGGGCGCATTTCCTATCCGATTTTGGCTGCATTTTTGCACAATGACTTCTCCTATGGAGTCCCCAAAGGGCGCATTTCCTATCCGATTTTGGCTGGCATTTTGGCACAATGACTTCTCCTATGGAGTCGCCAAAGGGCGCATTTCCTATCCGATTTTGGCTGGCATTTTGGCACAATGACTTCTCCTATGGAGTCCCCAAAGGGCACATTTCCTATCCGATTTTGGCTGGCATTTTGGCACAATGACTTCTCCCATGGAGTCCCCAACACACATGTTAAGTTTAGACTGAATCGATCCCATATAAACCGATCCCACGTAAACCGATCTCCCGATTGTACTTCTAGAGCCCCTATATGGCGCAATTCATATCCGATTTGGCTAAAGTTTTGCACCATGACTTCTCCATGGTTTGTGTGAATACTTAACCTGATATAGCTCCTACACAAACCGATCTCCCAATTGCACTTCTTAAGCATCTAGAAGGCGCAATTCTTATAGGGTTCGGCTGATATTTTGCACAGTAACATCGCAGTGACCCCTCCAACATTCATGTCAAGCAAGGTCTGAATCAGTCCCTCACCTTTTTAATCTCCCATATAAGCGTATCTCTTGATTTGACTTCTGAAGCTCTAATAGGAGTCAATTCTTGTCCATTTATTGCTTGACCTACAAAGAGAAACCTTGCAAAGAGTTTGACAAATGCTTTCAATGGTGGAGGGTTAATTAGATTCGGCTCGCCCAAACTTGCAACGTTTTTACTTATTTTGCAATATTATAGTCTGTGGAGTTAGTACGAGCAATAATTGGTTTCGGTCCTTCTCAATTTATCTTCCTCGATCTTTTAATATTTAAAAACCAAATTCCCGTCCATTGTTTTGTGCATTTACCGCTGTGGGTAAAACTTTTCTTTTGTCTCAATTTTACATAGCCAAAATAAAATTTATTTGCACCACTTGGAAATTTCAATTATTATTTGTGCTTCGCAGTATGTTTGGCACATTTCCCACTTCCGTTTCCTCTTAGCTGGTAAATTGAACAAAGGTTGTTTACACACATTCACATGAACGCACAACCAAACACACCCACACCCATACACACACACACAATCTCACCGGCACTATGCAACTTGGCAAGAGAAGAGCACTGACAAAAGTTTGTTTCTTGTGGCATTTTGGGTTGTGCAATTTTTGTTTGGTAAATAGTTGCATGTTTAAGAGTAGTTAATTTGCAATTGTTGCTTAGTTTCAGCTGAGAAGCAACAAAAGCGCAATACCAACAGTAAATGCCCTTGTCGTCCTTAGTTGGGTTGCTGCTAGCTTTGTTGTGTGCCGCCATGGCCACAAGTTGTGGGAATTGCAAAGTAAGTAAATCTAAATAATCAACATTCCTTCATGGCAATGCTTGATGGCAAGAAAACTACCTCACCACACCACACACACACACACACACACACACACACACACACACACACACACACACACACACACACACACACACACGTACAGAGTAAACAAACAAAACACAAAAAAAGAAAAAAAGTACAAATCTCTCTCTACCACCTCTGGGGTTTCTAATGAGGTTTGGCTCATTCTCTAGAAGAATAATTACACGAGGGTTCATTGCGATTTACAGCTGCTACAAGTGAGCCAGCATTTGGAGAGCTGCTTACAAAGGGAACTTTGTTGTTGGTTAGTGGGTGAAGAAGAATGTTTAAGCATTGGCCAGTCATGCATCAAGGATCCAGTTTTGTTGACTTAATTTTTTTTTATGAAAAGTCCAAAAGAAGAATATGGGAAGGATGGTATGTGATTTTCTGTAGACCTGCATTGGTGGCCTTGATCCTCTTTGGGCTGGCTTGAAGATAGAATTGGTTTGGTAACGCTGGCCGACGTTACGAGTGTGGTTTCCTCCTTTGGAGGACGAAAGGGCAGAATAAGCATGTTCTAGCGGAGGACTAGACAATTGTAAGGCAGCGAGCGAGGCATAAAGGTAATGGCTAGGATCTCTGGATCGCGGTTGGTTCTGAATCCTTGTTACTGCTGAAGTCCTCGCTGGGAGACATAAAATCCTACCCTCCGATAATATTGGGTTGCCCAAAAAGTAATTGCGGATTTTTTAAAAGAAAGTAAATGCATTTTTAATAAAACTTAGAATGAGCATTAATCAAATATACTTTTTTTACACTTTTTTTCTAAAGCAAGCTAAAAGCTAACAGCTGATAACTGACAGAAAAAAGAATGCATTTAGAGAGTCACAAGCTGTGAAAAAATTTGTCAACACCGACTATATGAAAAATCCGCAATTACTTTTTGGGCAACCCAATATGTCATGTTAAGATTTCTCCCCAAAGAGGTGTCGCACTACGTCACGACGTTCGGATTCGGCTATAAAAAAAAGAGGCCCTTTATCATTGAGCTTAAAATTTGAATCGGACAGCACTCAGTGATATGTGTGGGGATTTTGCTCCAGTTCATTAGTGTTATGTTTATGGGCCAATATTCATTTTCAAGGATCTCTGGATCAGGGTTGGTTCTAAATCCTTGTCACTCCTGAAGTCAATGTTGGGCGAAATCAAGTTGTGTCTTAACCAGGTAAGAATGGTCCTGCCCTCCGATGATGACAATGCCACCCAGGGAGCTAGTGGGCATGGATTGCCTGAAGTTAGTGCAGATTAACCTGCACCACTTAGAGGCAGTCACGGATGATCGGCTGCTGTGAACTATGAGGAGAGTTGGCAACGATGTGGCTCTCGTTCAGGAACCGTGGTTTCGAGGTAACGCAGTTCGGTCCTGGTCCTGCCCTCCGTTGATGACAACTTCACCCAGGGAGCTATTGGACATGGATTGCCTGAAGTTAGTGCAGATTAACCTGCACCACTTAGAGGCAGCCACGGATCGGCTGCTGTGAACTATGAGGAGAGTTGGCATTGATGTGGCCCTCGTCAAGGGACCGTGTTTACGAAGTAACAAAGTTCGTGGACTCATATCACGAAATCTGAATTTCCTAGCCCTCCTAGCAGAAGGTAGGATTAGAAGCTGTAACATAGCCAATAGGGATTTGAACCTTACTCTGATTTCTCGTTTCAGCAATGAGGCCGATGGTAAGTATATGAGGTCAGGACCATTACTGGTCCTGGCCTCCATATCCATACCATACGTTGTAGACAACTCCCCTACAGATACAGTTTGGGCCCTTGTCAGCTGGTGGGAGGATAATGCGCAAGGAAGCCTGTGTCCCTGCAGACCTCGCCCCACTAGCAGAAGGTAGGATTAGGAGTTGTATCGTAGCTATTTGGGATTTGAACCTAACTCTGATTTCTCGTTTCAGCGATGAGGCCGATGGTAAGTATATGAGGTATGGACCATTACTGGTCCTGGCCTCCATATACCTACCATACGTTGTAGACAATCCCCCAACTGTATCTACAGTTTGGGCCCTCGTCAGCTGGTGGGAGGATAATGCGCAGGGAAGCCTGGATCCCTGCAGCCACCGACATGAAGTATCGCTGCGTAAATCCAACATAATGGTCACCGGAGCTGAAGTTGCTCTGGCGTGAGAAGTAGAAGGGTTTTTAATAAGGCCAAAAGAGAGCGAACACGGTAGAGGGCTGGGACGAATATCGCGCAGCCCTCGACAAGGTCTAAAAGTAGACGAGGAAGACGAAGAGGGGTCCCTGGCAAAATTCTGTGTAAAATTGGAAAGCAAAAGTGGGGTATCTAGGCTGAGCAAAGTGCTTTCGAAGGATCCTAGCACGCCCAGCTCCTTGGGAAAGGAGGACGGTATTTACACCAAGAGTGGTCAGGAGACGGTGGAACATCTAGGCTGAGCAAAATGCTCTCGAAGAATCCGAGCAAGCCTAGCTCCTTGAGAGGGGGGGGGGAGGGTTCAGGAGGCGGTGGGACTTCTATCCACCATGCAATAGGGGTAACGCCGCTATTCTCTGCAACCGGTTCAGGGAACAGGTTATAGATATAAGGTTTGTGACAAACAGTGACTCGGTGAAGTCTTGGGCTGGAACGTCTCTATCCAGTGCTCCTTTTTCGGGCATGACATGGGGAGGAGGAAACCGTAGAGAAACCCAAGAAAGATCATCTGAGAGAAGTTCAGGGAACAGATTTCAGAGGCAAGGCCCGCTTGGAGTCACCCTGCCTAGGCTGGAATGGATTTTCCGGGCAACACTGTCATGGTCCTACTTACCAAGAGCATGAAGGGAGCTCAAGGTGGTCTTTATCCCCATAGGGGAAAAATAAACCACAGCATGACGAAGGATTATAGGTCCATAAGTATTTTATCGTTTTTGCTCAAGACACTGTAAAGACTGGGTTGATCTGAAGGTGAGAGAGGGACTGACGCCGGAGAACTTCAGTAGGGCCAAGCAAGCATGCCTCAAAGCTAGGACGGTGAAGACGGCCCTTCACGAAGTGGTAGGGGAGCTCGAGACTTCCATCCGGCAGATGGATTACACTATGGCGACCTGCTAGGATTTTGAGGGGGGCTTCGATAACGTGGTGATAAGAAAGATCATCTGGGAGAAGTTTAGGGAACAGATATCAGAGGCAAGGCCCGCTTGGAGTCACACTGCCTAGGCTGGAATGGATTTACCGAGCAAGACTGGCATGGTCCTACTTACCAAGAGCATGGATCGAGCTCAAGGTGGTCTTTATCCCACCACAGCGTAGGGGAAAAATAAACCACAGCACGACGAAGGATTATAGGTCCATAAGTATTTTATCGTTTTTGCTCAAAACACTGGAAAGACTGGATTGATCTGAAGGTGAGAGGGGTACTGACGTCGAAGAACTTCAGTAGGTCCCAGCAAGCATGCCTCAAAGGCAGGACGGTGGAGACGGCCCTTTACGAAGTGGTAGGGGAGCTCGAGACTTCCACCCGGCAGATGGATTACACTATGGCGACCTGCTGGGATATTGGGAGGGGGGGGCTTCGATAACGTGGTTATAAGAAAGATCATCTGGGAGAAGTTCAGGGAACAGATTTCAGAGGCAAGGCCCGCTTGGTGTCACCCTGCCTAGGCTGGAATGGATTTTCCGGGCAAGACTGACATGGTCCTACTTACCAAGAGCATGGAGGGAGCTCAAGGTGGTCTTTATCCCCATAGGGGGGGAAAATAAACCACAGCACGACGAAGGATTATAGGTCCATAAATCTTTTATCGTTTTTGCTCAAGACACTGTAAAGACTGGGTTGATCTGAAGGTGAGAGGGGGACTGACGCCGGAGAACTTTAGTAATGCCAAGCAAGCATGCCTCAAAGGCAGGACGGTGGAGATGGCCCTTCACGAAGTGGTAGGGGAGGTCAAGACTTCCATCCGACAGATGGATTACACTATGGCGACCTGCTGGGATATTGAGGGGGGCTTCGATAACGTGGTGATAAGAAAGATGATCTGGGAGAAGTTCAGGGAACAGATTTCAGAGGCAAGGCCCGCTTGGAGTCACCCTGCCTAGGCTGGAATGGTCGTAATTACCATGCAGGGGCAAAGCCCGCTTGGTGTCACCCTGCCTAGGCTGGAATGGATTTTCCGGGCAAGACTGGCATGGTCCTACTTACCAAGAGCATGGATCGAGCTCAAGGTGGTCTTTATCCCCATAGGGGGGGAAAATAAACCACAGCACGACGAAGGATTATAGGTCCATAAATCTTTTATCGTTTTTGCTCAAAACACTGGAAAGACTGGTTGATCTGAAGGTGAGAGGGGTACTGACGTCGAAGAACTTCAGTAGGTCCCAGCAAGCATGCCTTAAAGGCAGGACGGTGGAGACGGCCCTTCACGAAGTGGTAGGGGAGGTCAAGACTTCCATCCGGCAGATGGATTACACTATGGCGACCTGCTGGGATATTGAGGGGGGCTTCAATAACGTGGAAATAGGATCAAAAGTCGCCGCACAGGGATTCATCCCATGGCAGGATTATTAATGCGAATCTGGGAGATAGTGTGGTCAAAAGGTGGCTGACATGAGTAAAGCCTCAGGCAAGAGTGTTTCCGCAGATTCTGTGGAAACTAGTGATGAATGAAATACTGTTGGATCTAGGCGGGAATGGCGAGAAGATAATCGCTTATGCGGACGACGCACAGTGGGTTGTACGTAACGAATTGGCCCGATGAAATCCTTGATCGGCAAGGTCTGTGCCTTAGTGTACAACACACTGATACAACAACAACAACGCACAGTGGGAGCAAATCGAAAAATATACAAATAGAGATAACTCATTTGGGATGGACTGACGCCGGATAGAGATAACTCATTTGGGATGGTTAAAGCTGATGTGTCATCGAGGTCATGTGAAAAATGTCAAGGTTGTAGGTGGTTCGGGCGCCTCTTGGCAGGCCCCAAAAGTTGGTCACCTTGGCATTTCGAAAAATTATTCGGGCTGCTAAATCTTCATTTGTGGTCTGGAATGACAGGACGTGAAGATATATCTTCCCTTAAAAACCAAAAATAAATTCTGCCCATATTTTTTTTACAAACCCCTTTCGAGCAAATTGGATCTCCATCGCGATCTCGCTTACACCTCAGCTCTAACAATCTTAAATTTCAAACAGATATCTCTACCCGTTCTCATGCGGCGTATATTTTACTATTTTTTTTTTATTTTCTCCCACTGTGCGACAGGGTGTTGAAGGTCCGAGTCAGGTTTCTGTTTACGTTTAGTGAGATCATGGAAAGGTCACTGATTGTCGCGATGGGTTATCAGAAGTAGGTTGAGGACCAACTCAAGGAAGACGGAGCTGGTGCTCTTTGCACGCATATTCAAGATACCGGAGTTTAGACGGAGGCACGCCATTCGGACTCGGCTATAAAAAGGGTCCCCCTCATTGAGCTTAAACTTGAATTGGACTGCACTCATTGAAATGTGAGAAGTTTGCCAATGTTTCTTATTTGAATGTTCATGGGCATTTGCATTTGCATTTCGCCATTGTGAGACCAGTACTGACCTATGGAGCACTGTAGGAAGGACTGTATGGAGGACTCGTACAAAGAACATCCGGAGACTGGCCTGCGTCAGGGTCACAGGAGAGATCCGCACCGCAGAAGCGATGTTGGATATGCAGCCAATATTTGGAATTGCGCCGTCAAGGTTGCGCTTACACTGAGGGAGCTCGGCATGCTGAAGGAGGACAGTTACGGTCACAGTTCCATTCTGGATGTTATTTATGCGGAGGGTAGAGTGAGAAAAATCTCCGACTACCTGACACCGGTACCGACTGAGATAAGGGCATTCAGGATTCGTTTTCCTGGGTGGTTTGAATGGAGAGCGAATGCTGTGTTTGATCAGGATGAGACCTCGATCTTTACTGTTTGCTCCAAGATGTGTTCAGGGACTGGATTCAGTCCCTGAGTGTCTCTGAGACTGCTGGGTGAGTGTACGGTCCTTCAGGCAGAGGTCTGTGGCATTTTAGTACGCGCAAGAGAAATTCTGGTAAGGTATTTACCGCATCAAAACTCAGGATTTATGTGGCGGTGCTAAAGGCCTTGGGTTCAAGAAAGGGGAAGTCAAGGTATGTGGCACATTGCTTGGAGTCACTGGATAGTTTCCGAGTTAACAATGTGACGCCGACATGGGTTCCCGGACATGAGGGGGCGGACGAATGCGCCAGGAAGAGTTCGTTAAAACCAGTCTCCAGTCTTGCTTACTTGCCATTTGTCGAGCTACTGAACACAGTAGAAGAGAGAGTAGAAGAGAGTTCTGCCAGAACAACGTCGTGGCAAGATGCGTCTCGGCGTACGGTTGCAGGACTGCTCGGGCGTTCTGCCATGTCATTGACCGGAGGAGAACTCAGAATATATGTGATTAGTGTGGCGGTGCTTAAGGCCATGGTTTGTAGGACAGTGAGGTGGAGTAGTGTGACGGATTGTTTGGAGTCCCTGCATAGCCTTCGAGTCCACGATGTGACACTGATATGGGTTCCCAGACATGAGGGGATTTCAGGAAATGGGGGCCGGATGAATAAGTCAGGGGGGATTTGTCTGGGCCGGGCGAACCCGTCACCGGCCTTGCCTACGTACCATTTGTCGAGCCGTTGTATAAAGTAAAAGAGATGGTCAGATCAGCGTCGCTGAAGAGATGGGAGTCCGCGTATGAATGCCGGATTGCGAGGGCTCTCTGGCCTGTCATCCACCGGTGGAGAGCGAGGAAGTTACTGAAGTTCGATAAGAGGCTGATGATTACCTTACAGGGGTCATAACATGACACTGTGCCATAGGCGGCATGGTGACATGCATGGGACTTCCGCACAATGATTTCTGCAGGAGTTGCCTTAATGGGGATGAGGAGTATATTATCGAGCACTTGCTGTGTTCTTGTCCAGGTCTGCTGGGACGTAGGCTCTCCTTTCTGGGGAGCCGTTTCTTCTGCGATCTGGGTGAACTTGCAAACGTACCTCAGGTAGGTCTCCTGAGATTTGGGTTGACGGAACAGGATGGTTGCGACGGGGGGTGCCATAAGCTCCGGCGAAGGAGACGTTCTTCACCCCCGCTAAGGATAGTATCAAGCACTTGCTGTGTTCATGCCCGGGTCTGCCAGGACGTAGGCTCTCCTTTCGGGGGAGCCGTTTCTTCTGCGATCTGGGTGAACTTGCAAACGTACCTCAGGTAGGTCTCCTGAGATTTGGGTTGACGGAACAGGATGGTTGCGACGGGGGGTGCCATAAGCTCCGGCGAAGAGGGCGTTCTTCACCCCCTGCTAAGGATATTATCGAGCACTTGCTGTGTTCATATCCAGGTCTGCCGGGACGTAGGCTCTCCTTTCTGGCGAGCCGTTTCTTCTGCGATCTGGGTGAACTTGCAAACGTACCTCAGGTAGGTCTCCTGAGATTTGTTGGTGGGACAGGATGATTTCGGCCATAAGCTCCGGCGAAGGGGGCGTTCTTCACCCCCCGATCGGATTCTCCTTTCCTCCTGTTTTCTTTTATTCGTGTATAACCTCTAGTCCGAGGTCTCACATAATCTTTCTCTACCCTTTTGTTGTAGGGTACCACAATGGGCCAAACTAGCCTCCAAGGGAACTCACCTATGGTGTTAAATTCACTCAACCTAACCTAACCTAACCTGCATAATCTGCGAGTTCAAGATGTGACGCTAGCAAAGGTTCTCGAACATGAGCGGATTCCTGGAAATGAAGGGGCGGATGAATGCGCCAGGAGGGGTTCGTTTGTGCTGGGAGAAACAGTCACCGGTGGTGCTTACGTGCCATTTGTCAAGCTACTGAACATAGTTGAAGAGATGGCCAGAGCGGCGTTGATGGCACGATGGGACTCTGCATATGGTTGCCAGATTGTCTTCGATCGGAGAAGTACGAGGGAGTTATTGGCGTTCGA
Source organism: Stomoxys calcitrans (assembly GCF_963082655.1). NCBI lineage: Eukaryota > Metazoa > Arthropoda > Insecta > Diptera > Muscidae > Stomoxys > Stomoxys calcitrans. The sequence goes on along the minus strand of NC_081555.1, from coordinate 20,023,583 downwards.
TAAGAGATCGATGAGTGCCTTAACAGGGCTTATAACCGGGACACTGTGCCGTAGGTCGTTTGGCGGCCGGCCTACGTAGGGCATACCGCACAATGAATTCTGCAGGAGTTCCCTTGATGAGTATGAGGTGGCAACTATCGAGCACCAGCTATGTTCTTGTCCGGCTCTGCAGGGACGCAGGCTCTCCTTTCTTGTGAGGTGGTTCTCCTGTGATCTGGTTAATCATGCGAACGTACCTTTTAGAGGTCTCCTGAGATTTATTGATGGGATGGTATGGTTACGATGGCGGGGTGCCATAAGCTCCAGCTAAGGCATATATTGGGTTGCCCCAAAAGTAATTGCGGATTTTTCATACAGTCGGCGTTGACAAATTTTTTTCACAGCTTGTGACTCTGTAATTGCATTCTTTCTTCTGTCAGTTATCAGCTGTTACTTTTAGCTTGCTTTAGAAAAAAAGTGTAAAAAAAGTATATTTGATTAAAGTTCATTCTAAGTTCTATTAAAAATGCATTTTCTTTCTTTTAAAAAATCCGCAATTACTTTTTGGGCAACCCAATATGTGCTTGCTTGGGAAAGGGCGTTACACCCCCAGCTATGGTTCTCATTTTCTCCTTTTTCTTTTATTCGTATATAACCTCTGGATATGGTACCTGTTCTCACATCTTCTTTCTCTTCTCTTTCTTTCTAGGGTATCACAATCGGCAAAACTGGATTCCAAGTGAACTCACCTATGGTGGACAACCCATTCATCGTAAACTAACCTTTGTGTGAAGTTGGGCAGATAAATGCAAAGGAAGGATACGGATACGCATTCGGGATCGGGTTCGGGGTTTGGTTCGAATCCTGGTGAGATCATCATACAAAGTTCTTCAGCGGTGTTTATTCCCTCCTAATGCTGGCGAAATTTTTGAGTTACTGTACCATCTGGTATGGCAGCCGTGTGAAAACTTCTCCACAAAGAGCAGACGCACCGCGGCACGCCGTTCGGACACAGCTATAAAAAGGAGGCCCCCTATCATTGGGCTTAAACTTGAATCGGACAGCACTCAGTGATATGTGAGAAGTTTGCCCCTGTTCCTTAATGGAATATTCATTGGTAAATTTGTAAAAACTTTAGAAAGAATGCAGGCGAGAGATAACCAGGCAAGATATACAAGAGGAGTAATGCTACTATAGACATGATAACACCAGCCCAACAAATTTTAGTTCAAAAAAAATTGTAACTCGATTGAGGTATAATAGCTATTGCGTTGTCCAAAAAGTAATTGCGGATTTTTCATATAGTCGGCGTTGACAAATTTTTTTCACAGCTTGTGACTCTGTAATTGCATTCTTTCTTCTGTCAGTCATCAGCTGTTACTTTTAGCTTGCTTTAGAAAAAAAGTATATTTGATTAAAGTTCATTCTAAGTTTTATTAAAAATGCATTTACTTTCTTTTAAAAAATCCGCAATTACTTATTGGGCAACCAATATTATAGACATGATAACACCAGCCCAAAAAATTTTAGTTCAAAATATTTTAATTGTAACTCGATTAAGGTATAATACCTACTTTACCTACTTGCTTACTTAAATGCATCCATCCATTTTATTCGCCTCCAAAATGCCACTGATTTTACCTCCTACTCTATACTCAGTCATAAATTTTAATGGACTTTATTGAATAAATCTGTTGGCAGCTTTCACCATTTTGTGTCACTTTGAGGATGAGGAGTATAATAAAATTCACAGATTTAATCACAAAACCACATTTTACCATAACAGACACTTACTCAGTTCGCAAATTACTTTTGCAACATAATATAGCACATGATGAGTGTTGCCTAACGCCAATCTTGCTGCTAAAATTTAGTTTTAGTTTCTGCAGTTTCCGTGTGGTCTAACATTTCCCTACTCGCCCCTCGCCCCCTCCCAACAACTTTCTCCCGCATTGTGAAATGTGAATGCCTCGCATGTGTAATTTCTATGAAATGCTTATTAAGTTTTCCTCAATTAGAAGCTTAAATTGTTAGTAAATGACAGAAGCACAATACACCCGTTTCCCCTGTGAAGCAATGGAGGTAAAAATTTCCATGGAAAAGTTTGCAAAATGTGTCAGTTTTTCCCGAACACTGCATTATGTGTGTGCATATTTATGTCAAGTCATGTTATTGGGTAGCATGTTAGAGAATCTGACAGTTACTGGCTTATGGCAAAATGTGATTTTAGTGTTGCATTTCACTTCCAATTAGAATATTTGTGAAAATAAGTGACAATAAAGTTCTCGGAAATGGATTTAAAACAGATCAATATTAAGGACGGGCTAAAGCTCGGCTCGATATCCTTCACTACACTAGGTATGCCGGCTTATTAAGCGAATTACAAATTTACTCAAATTTCAGAATTTCTAGCAAAATCCAATCCCATAGTGGAAAGCAAAGGAAAAACCTCCATTGAAAATTTTCGACCAAGATACAGGTAAACATAGTCAAAACCATCAGGGAACATCTTGCACGATGGGCCCCATGACCAGTTTCAGAGGCAAAAAGTAAATTTTTATACCCTCCACCATAGAATGGGGGTATACTAATTTCGTCATTCTGTTTGTAACACCTCGAAATATGCGTCTAAGACCCCATAAAGTATAAAAATTCTGGATCGTCATGACATTTTATGTCGATCTAGCCATGTCCGTCTGTCCGTCCGTCCGTCTGTCTGTTGAAAGTATGCTAACTTTCCAATGAGTATAGCTAGCCGCTTGGAATTTTGCACAAATACTTCTTATTAATGTAGATCGGTTGGGATTGTAAATGGGCTATATCGGTCCATGTTTTAATATATTGGGTTGCCCAAAAAGTAATTGCGGATTTTTTAAAAGAAAGTAAATGCATTTTTAATAAAACTTAGAATGAACTTTAATCAAATATACTTTTTTTACACTTTTTTTCTAAAGCAAGCTAAAAGTAACAGCTGATAACTGACAGAAGAAAGAATGCAATTACAGAGTCATAAGCTGTGAAAAAATTTGTCAACGCCGACTATATGAAAAATCCGCAATTACTTTTTGGGCAACCCAATGGCTGCTATAGAAACCGATCTTGGGTCTTGACTTCTTGAGCCGCTAGAGGGCGCTATTCTTATCCGATTGGAATGGAATTTTGCACGACCAGTTTGTTATGATGTCCAACAACTGTGCCAAGTATGGTTAAAATCGGTTCATAACCTGATATAGCCATATAAACCGATCTTGGAACTTGACTTCTTGAACCACTAGAGGGCGCTATTCTCATCCGATTTAGCTGAAATTTGGCATAAAGTGTTTTGTTATGACTTCCAACAACTATGCTAAATTAGGTCCAAATCGGTCAATAACCTGATATAGCTGCCATATAAACCGATCTGGTATCTTGATTTCTTTGGCCTCTAGAGGGCGCAATTCTTATCCGATTTAACTGAAATTTGGCATAAAGTATTTTGTTATGACTTCCAACAACTGTGCTAAGTATGGCTAAATTCGGTCTATAACCTGATATAGCTGCCATATAAACCGATCTGGGATCTTGATTTCTTAGGCCTCTAGAGGGCGCAATTCTTAACCTGATATAACTGCAATATAAACTGATCTGAGACTTTGACTTCCTGAGCCACTAGAGGGCGCAATTCTTATCCGATTTAGCTGAAATTTGCCATAAAGTGTTTCGCTATGACTTCCAACAACTGTGCTAAGTATGGTTCAAATCGGTCCATAACCTGATATAGCTGTCATATAAACCGATCTGGGATCTTGATTTCTTAGGCTCTAGAGGGCGCAATTCTTATCCGATTGGAGTGAAATTTCCTACGACGTGTTTCGCTATGACTTCCAACAACTGTGCTATATTAGGTTCAAATCGGTCAATAATTTGATATAGTTGCCATATAAACCGATCTGGGATCTTGATTTCTTAGGCCTCTAGAGGGCGCAATTCTTATCCGATTTAGCTGCGATTTTGCACGAAGTGTTTTGTTATGACTTCTTATTTCGATTTTGCTGAAACTTAGCATGACGTGTTTCGTTATGACTTTCAATAACTGTGCTAATTATGGCTCAAATCGGTCCATAACCTGATATAAACCGATCTAGGATCTTAACTTCATGGGCCACTAGAGGGCGCAATTCTTATCCAATTTGGCTGAAATTTTTCATAACCATTTCTTGTATGACCTTTAACATACATGACAAATATGGTCCGAATCAGTCTTTAATATATTGGGTTGCCCAAAAAGTAATTTCGGATTTTTCATATAGTCGGCGTTGACAAATTTTTTCACAGCTTGTGACTCTGTAACTGCATTTTTTTTCTTCTGTCAGTTATCAGCTGTTATTTTTAGCTTGCTTTAGAAAAAAAGTGTAAAAAATTATATTTGATTAAAGTTCATTCTAAGATTTATTAAAAATGCATTTACTTTCTTTTAAAAAAATCCTTTCGATGTGACTAACTACAAGGCAGTCATTAAAAGTAATTACTTGAGGTCACCATATCGCAGAGGTTCAAGTCCCGGCAAGAACATAACTGTGGTTAAGCCCTCCTAATGCTCCTACATTTGTTATGTATTATGTCATGTTAAAGCTTCTCCTTAAAGAGGTGTCGCATTGCGGCGCGCCGTTCAAACTCGGCTACAAAAGGAAGGCCTGTTTGATTGAGTTTAGACTTGAGTTGGACGGCATTCATTGCTATGTTAGAAATTTGCCCCTGTTGCTCAAGGGCAAATCTGGATTGGATGGAACTTCTTGGCGGTTGTAGGTATAAACGAACAGGCCGATGAATGGAAGGACAGACAAAGAAGTGGAAATTTGCAATTTAAACGAACTAAAAGACAGACAGACGAATAATCTGCCGGACAAACAGACAAATGCTAAACAGATAAACGCACAGACAAATATAGCCATTTGTTAAAGAAGATATGCGATTTGGATTTTAACAAAGTGCTTAGGCCTCCTTTAAAATATTTATACAAACCCTATTTCAATAACTCTATGCATCTATAAAAATGCATAACGATTTTTTGTTGTTCAACTTCAAGGTTTTCACATTCAAGTATAATGGAGAGAAAAATGCAACACTTTCCTCTGCTTCATACAGGGTGGCTGATGAATATTGCTACAATGATGAATATTGCTACATTTTTTTTTCGGTGTATGGAATACATTTTTCTTTTATTCATGTTAAATTTAATTATTAAATTAATTATTAAATTATTATTAATTAAATTAATTAATTAATTAATTAAATTAATTATTAAATTATTATTATTAAATAGAAAAAAAGTTATTACATTTTTTTTTGGTAGCGGCTTTCATCAGCCACCCTGTAGTTTTAATATTTTCTGAAAAAATATGATACCCCATTTCCGTATCCCATGTGGAGAAAAAGATATGAGTTGTGTTTTTTTCTTTTTTTTTTTTTTGCTCCAGCAAATTCCAGAGTAAAAACACAACCATTCACAAACTATTGGGTTGCCCAAAAAGTAATTGCGGATTTTTCATATAGTCGGCGTTGACAAATTTTTTCACAGCTTGTGACTCTGTAATTGCATTCTTTCTTCTGTCAGTTATCAGCTGCTACTTTTAGCTTGCCTTAGAAAAAAAGTGTAAAAAAAGTATATTTGATTAAAGTTCATTCTAAGTTTGCATTTACTTTCTTTTAAAAAATCCGCAATTACTTTTTGGGCAACCCAATACATTATGAAGCCAGCGATATTTCGCGTTTTTCTTGCGTTGTTGTGAAATGGCCTGAAGTTGAGGCCTTCCTGCCTTGCAGCTAGTTGCATATTGTGAACACATATCCTTGTTCGGGATGCCTTAAATGACTGTGTGAGTATGTTGTGTGCATGTATGTGTGAAACAATATGGACTCTTTGTGCCCATACTTGATTGCATTGCACTCGTTCATAAATCGAAGTGTTTAAATTTTTCCACAGAGTGGTTGTCATAACTCATGGGCTAAGAATTTCAATATTGAGCTCAAAATACGACGGAGGCATGGAATAGGAGTGACAAATCACTTAAGCCTTAGCTTTAGGGAGTTTTTTTGAAATCTGGAAAATGTTACTTAGATAAACATGAATGAGAAACAACAAAGAGGTCTTTTAGTTCGGTGGGGCCGAATTTTTTAAATAATCTCAAAGTCAAGTTTTTTTTTTCATTTGCAGATAAGGGCAATTATATGAAAGCACTATAAGTTTTTAAGCCGATTTGACCCATACCTTTTATAGATGTTTGAATTCATAAAAACAAACTTAAATCGAAACTTTAGCCAAATCCCATAATAATTGTCCCTTTAAGGGGCTCAAGAAGTTAAATCGAAAGATAGCGACCAAAACGCACCAACATAACGAATTGTGCAAACTTCCAAGTGCTTAGCTTTACTCCTTCCAATGTTTGGGTACCTCAAGTAACAGATAGATGGACAAGGGACAGACGAACGAACAAGACAGAATGATAGACACGAAAATGAGGGATAAACAGTTGACAGATTGACGGACAAGAGGCAGAGGAACGAATAAAAGACAGAGGGAGAGTAGACAGGCGGGCCTACAAGGGACATAGCGGCATGCAAGGGACAGACGAATGGACAATGAACAGATGGACGGACAAGGGACAGACAGACGACGGACGGACGGACAAGCCACAGTCGAATGGACAATGAACAGATGGACGAATGGACAATGAACAGATGGACTGTCAAGGTTAAGACTGACGGACAAGGGACAAACGGACAGGCAAGGAACAGAGGGACATGCAAGGGACAGACCAATGGACACTTAATAGATCGACGGACAAGGGACAGACAGACGGGCAACGGACGGACAAGCCACAGACGAATAATCAATGAACAGATGGACTGTCAAGGTACAGACTGACGGACTAGGGACAAAGCGACAGGCAAGGGACAGAGCGACAGGCAAGGGACAGAGCGACAGGCAAGGGACAGAGGGGTATGCAATGGACAGACCAATGGACAATTAACAGATGGACGGACAAGGGACAGACAGACGGGCAAACGGACGGACGGACATGCCACTGACGAATGGACAATGAACAGATGGACTGTCAAGGTACAGACTGACGGACAAGGGACAAAGCGACAGGCAAGGGACAAACGAACGGGCAAGGGACAGAGAGACATGCAAGGGACACACGAGTGGGCAATTAACAGATGAACGGACAAGGGACACCCAGGCGGGCAAACGGACGGACGGACAAGGCACAGACGAATGACAAATGAACAGATGGACGGACAATGTACAGACTGACGGACAAGGGACAAACGAACGGACAAGGGACAAACGAATGGGCAAGGGACAGAGAGACATGCAAGGGACAGACCAATGGACAATTAATAGATGGACGGACAAGGGACAGACCGACGGGCAACGGGCAAACGGACGGACGGACAAGCCACAGACGAATGGACAATGAACAGATGGACTGTCAAGGTACAGACTGACGGACAAGGGACAAACGGATGGGCAAGGGACAGAGCGGCAGGCAAGGGACAAACGAACTGGCAAGGGACAGACCAATGGACAATTAACAGATGGACGGATAAGGGACAGACAGACGGGTAACGGGCAAACGGACGGACGGACAAGCCACAGACGAATGACCAATGAACAGATGGACGGACAATGTACAGATTGACGGACGGCAAGTGACAGGCAAAAGATAACGGACGGACAGACAAGCCACAGACATATGAACAATGCACATATGGACGGACAAGGTACAGACTGACGGACAAGAAACAGACGGACGGGCAAGGGACAGAGGGCCAGGCAAGGGACAAACGGACGGGAAAGGGACAGAGGCAAATGGACAGACAAATGAACAACGAAAAGATGACGGACAAGGCACAAACCAACGGACAATGGACAGATGGATGGAAGGCCATAGACTAACGGAGAAGTGTCAAACGGACAGAAGGACGGATAGGGGACAGAATGACAATAGGCAGACGGGCGGACAAGGGACAGACGGGCGGACAAGGGACAGACGGGCAGACAAGAGACAGAGGGACGGTTAATGAACGGATAGACCGAAAACGGCAGTAGACAGGCGGACGTACAGCAGACAGACGGATGGACAAGGCACAGATGAACGGAAAATGAACCGAAAGGCATAGACTAACGGACAATTATCAGACGGACAGACAAGGGTAGATGAATAAACCAAGGTCAGTCGGATGGACAAGGGACATACGGATGGGTAATGAACAGATAGAACGACAAAAGACCGTAGACAGGCGGACGGGCAGCAAACGGGTATACAGATAAGGTACAGATAAACTGGCAATGAACAGACTAACGGACAAGGGACAGACTGACGTACAAAGGAAGATTACGGACCAAGGAAGTCGGACGGACGAAGAATAGATGAAGCGACAAGGGACAGACAAGAAATAGAGGGACGCACGGTGGACGGAAGAATGGATAAGGACCGAGGGACGGGTAGTGGACAGATTGAACGACAAATTACAGTAGACATGCGGACGGAGAAAGCACGGACTAACGGATAAGGTGCAGACAGATGGAGAAGGACAGTCTTACGTGCAAGGTACGATGAACGGAACAAGGACAGTCGGGCGGACAAGGAACAGACGAACGGACAAGGGACAGATGAACGGACAAGAGACAGACGAACGGACGAGGGAAAGAACGGATTCGTCCCATATAAAGTCATTGTGCAAAATCTAAGCCATATCTTATTAGAACTGTACACTGTTGAGGCGCGAAGATTCAAATCGGGAAATCGGTTTATTGGCGAGCTATATCTGATTAAGAACCTATTCGAAGCATTTTTGATGCATTTGCGCTCTTTAGAGGCTTAAGAAGTAAACCGGGAGATCGGTTTATGTGAGAGCTAAACCAGGTACTGAAACGATTCGACTATATTTGGCATAGACTAACGAACCAGTGACGGACGGGCGGACAAGGAAGGATGAACAAACCAACGACAATCGGACGGACAAAAGACATAGAGCCAGGCAATGATCAGATAGACCGGCAAAGGACAGTAGACAGGTGGACTGACAGTAGACAGATGGACGGACAAGGTACAGACGAACGGACAATGACCAGACGGACGGACAAGGATAGGAAACAGGTGGACTGACAGTAGACAGATGGACGGACAAGGTACAGACGAACGGATAATGACCAGACGGACGGACAAGGAAAGATGAAAGGACCCTGACGAACAAGCGACAAACGTAAGGTCAAGGGATAGACGGACTGGCAAGGAACAGAGGAACGGCCAAGGGATAATCGGATATACAAGTATTAAACGGATGGACAAGGGAGGGTCGGTCGGACAAGGAACAGACCAACGGATAACTGACATACGAACTGATGAGTGATAGAACCGATTCGGCCCATATTTAGCACAGCTATTTGAGGTCACAAAAATGTCAGCGTACAAAATGTAAGCCCTTCTTATAAGAATTTTGCGCTCTTGAGGTTGGAAAATTCAAAGCAGGAAATTAGTTTATATGGGAGCAATATGAGATAAGGGAAGCCACCGTAAGGCAGAGGTTAGCGTGTCTGCCTATGACGCTGAACGCCTGGGTTCGAATCTTGGTGAGACCATCAGAAAACATTTTCAGCGGTCGTTTTCCCCTCTTAATGCTGGCAACATTTGTGAGGTACTATGCCATGTGAAACTTCTCTCCAAAGAGGTGTCGCACTGCGGCAGACAGACCGACAAGGAACAGACGGATGGACAAGGGATAGTCAGCTGGAAAAGGGGCATACCGATGGACAAGGCACAGACGAATGGACAAGTGTCAGTGAAATTCAAAAGTCACGGTTGCACGCAAGAACAAGGCACAGACTGAATGACAAGGGACAGATGAGAGAATAACGAATAGACAGAATGTCAATGGAGAGAACGCACAAAGCACAAATAGTCGGACAAGGCACAGACGATCGGAAAAACGACATTCGGATAGACTTATAACAGACACACGGAGGGGAAGTAGCCAGACGGACGGATAAGTGACCGACGAATGGAAAAGGGACAAACGGACGGACAAGGCACAGATGAAGGGACAAGTATCAGTCGCACGGACAAGTCGCATTCGGGCAAAGGGGACAGACGGACGGACAAGGCATAGACAGAATGACATGGGACAGACCAAACGGCAAATCTCAGGCAGAGTGACAAGAGAACGATTGGACAAAAACACATACAGACGGACAGGGCACAGACGAACGGACAAAGGACACTCGGATGGACAAGTAACAGATAGACGGACAACAGACATGCTAAGGGGAAGTAGAGAGACGGACGGACAAGGGATAGACCAAGGAATAATGAACTGACTTAGGAACAAGGGACAGACGAACGAACTTTGTAGGGTCTAAGATCAATATATCGGTGAGCTGCATACAGAATACTGAACATCTTCTTTTTTGGTTGATCTAACCCCATCCGTCTGTCCGTCAGACACCCTGTCCAACAGTACCCCTGGCCGTCCGTCTCTCTACCCGTTCGTTCCCTCTGTTCATCGGCCACTCTGCCCGTTAACGGGCGATTTCTTAAAATAAACTTTTAACAATTTAATTTTCTTTTTAGATCATATGATACTTGGGCTCATCTTTATCCTCGTTATTTTTTTTTTTTTTCAAAAATAGCATTTCTTTAAAGAAACTGAACACTCAAATAGAAAGTACAACAATCCACTGAATTGTCTGTGAATCTCAAATAAAATTGCTACACTTAAATATGCGACAAAAATGCAAACTACCAAAACAGGAAACCCCCAGCGGGTATTCAGAGATTTGGCTGCTACAAATGGCATTGCTCACAAAACAAGAAAAAAACGAAAACAAAAAAGGCAAAAGTTCATAAAGGAGTCTATGTGAAAACTAGCAAATAATAAAAGAAGGAAATTAAATATACAAAGATAACACCAGACAACGACAAAAAGATAAAAGACCGGAAGTCAACTGGAGCAAGGCGCCACCAAGCGGCTAACATGGCTTTGTGCTCTAGTCCCATGCCAGCATTGGTGAGTGGTGCTTGGCTTTGTTTCATGTTTCATGCCTTAAACGGGCATTATACTGGGTTTTTCACTTTGTAGCTTCATTGCGAACATCAAAGGATGTTCTCAAGCACTTGTTTATGTAAATTTATGCTAACTTAATAAGGGGTGGTAAGCATAAAAGTCAATAGAAGCCATGAAATAGTATAAACTTGCGTCCAGAAGTGTTGTTAGAGAAATCTTTATTGGAGTAAAAACAAAAATTCCGTCAAAATAAGAGAGAGAGAGAAGAGAAAACTAACAAAAATAGGAAATAATTTTCACCATAACCTGTTTTTATGTTGGACCTACCAACAGGGGTAAATTACTACTTTTTACAAATGATACAAACTGGGCAGGGATTTGGAAACCAAAATGAGAAGAAGAGCAACAGCAATTGATACAAATTTAAGTTTTTGTACCTCATGCAAAATTTTGTAAAGTACGGACCAATATTTTGTCTTCTGCAGCCTTCAAAAGCCAAATCGGACGAAAGATATATATGGGAGCTATATCTAAATCTGAACCGATTTTTATGAAATTACGCACATTCATTAAGACTTCACAAAAATGACTCCACGCCTAATTTGGTAAAGATCGAACCAATTTTGTGGCTTCTACAGCTTTAATAGTTCAAATCGGATGAAAGATATATATGGGATCTATATCTAAGTCTGAACCGATTTTTATGAAATTTCCCAGTTATATAAAGTGCAGTAACATAACAGTCCATGCCAAATTTCGTGCAGATCGGTTGAAAATTGTAGCTACTACGGCCATTTAAGTGCAAATCGGGCGATACATATATATGGGAGCTATATCTAAATCTGAACCGATTTTTATGAAATTTTGCACACATATGGAGACATCAAATAAAAGACCCCATGCCAAATTTTGTAAAGATCGGTAAAAAATTTTGGCTTCTACAGCCTTAAACGACCATATCGGATGAAAGATATATATGGGAGCTATATCTAAATATGGACCGATTTTCATGAAATTTTCCACACATATTAGGACGTCAAATAAAACACCTCGTGCTAAATATTTTAAAGATCGGACTAAAACTGTGGCTTCTACAGCCTTAAAAGTCCATATTGGATGAAAGATATATATGGGAGCTATATCTAAATCTTAACCGATTTTTATGAAATTTTTCAGATATATAAAGTGCATTAACATAACAGTCCATGCCAAATTTTGTGCAGATCGGTTGAAAATTGTAGCTACTACGGCCATTTAAGTGCAAATCGGGCGATACATATATATGGGAGCTATATCTAAATCTGAACCGATTTTTATGAAATTTTGCACACATATGGAGACATCAAATAAAACACCCCATGCCAAATTTTGTAATGATCGGTAAAAAATTGTGGCTTCTACAGCCATAAAAGTCCATGTCGGATGAAAGATATATATGGGAGCTATATCTAAATATGGACCGATTTTTATGAAATTTTCCACACATATTAGGCCGTCAAATAAAACACCTTGTGCAAAATATGTTAATGATCGGACTAAAACTGTGGCTTCTACGGCCATAAAAGTCCATGTCGGATGAAAGATATATATGGGAGCTATATCTAAATCTGAACCGATTTTTGTGAAATTTTGCACACATATTTAGACCTCAAATAAAACAGCCCATGCCAAATTTTGTAAAGATCGGTAAAATATTGTGGCTTCTACAGCCTTAAACGGCCATATCGGATGAAAGATATATATGGGAGCTATATCTAAATATGGACCGATTTTCATGAAATTTTCCACACATATTAGGACGTCAAATAAAACACCTCGTGCAGAATATTTTAAGGATCGGACTAAAACTGTGGCTTCTACAGCCATAAAAGTTCATGTCGATGAAAGATATATATGGGAGCTATATCTAAATATGGACCGATTTTTGTGAAATTTTGCACACATATGGAGACCTCAAATAAAATGCCCAATGCCAAATTTTGTGAAGATCGGACGAAAATTGTGGCTTCTACAGCTTTAAAAAGCCATATCGGATGAAAGATATATATGGGAGCTATATCTAAATCTGATCCGATTTATTTCAAAATCAATAGCGTTTGTCCTTGGGCCAAAAATGTGAGATGTGAAAAATTTCGTGACAATCGGACAACAACTACGACCTGCACTTTGATTACAAGAATACATGGACTCACAGGCGGATAGACGGACGGACGGACAGATGGACATGGCTAAATCGAATCAGAAAATGATTCTGAGTCGATCAGTATACTTATCAATGGGTCTAGCTCTTCTCCTTCTTGGCGATGCAAACAAATGCACAAATCTATAATACCCAGTATCGCAGTGGTGGCGCAGGGTATAAAAACAAGCAAAAGCGTGCCAAGTACGTCTGAGCCGAATCTTCTATACCCTCCACCTTGAATCGCATTTGTCGAGTTATTTGCCCGGTATCTCTTTTTAGTCAAGCAAGGGATAAAAGAAAGGAATAGCTATACTATTGGAGCTCTATCAAGTTATGGTCCAATTCGGTCCAATATCAATTCAGCCAAATCGAATAAGAATTGCCCTCTTTAGAGGCTCAAGAAGTAAAATAGGAAGAACGGCTTACAGGGGAGCTGTATCAGGCTATAGACCGATTCAGACCGTATTGGGGGGTTCACAATGATTCCGTGGTGAAAATAGGGTATTACAATTTTTGATATCTGAAGGGGGAGTGGACCCTCCCCCTCACCCAAATTGTCAGAATCGCTGGATCTCGGTGATGGGTGGTGTGATTTAAGCGAAATTTTGTGTGCTCTCTTAAAGTAAACCAAAAAAAAAAAATAAATAAAAATTTGGTATCCAAATTTCGGATGGGGTACCTGGGGGGCCGCTTCATCCCCAAAACCTACCAAATATATATAAAGATCAATCATAACAATATGGGATTCAAATGAAAGGTATTTAAGAGTAGAAAACGTATCTGCTATTCAATTATCGGCCCAAGTGTTTGGGGGACCACCCCAACCCCCAAAACACCCCTAAATCGGATATATTTACCGACCTTGGCAATATGGGACTCAAATGAGAGGTATTTGAGAGTAGAATACGAATTTGGTATCCAAATGTTGGACCAAATTTCTGGGGGTCCATCCCTTCCTCAAAACACCCCCCAAACAGGACTAATTTTCTGATCATGGCAATATGGGGCGAATCTGATATTTAAATGTGGGACCAAGTGTGGGACCTCCCCAACAACGCCCCCAAAGAGGACAAATTTACCACAATAGCAATAGGGGGCTTAAATAGATGGTCTTTGGTAGTAAATCACGAATCTGATATCAATATTCGGGACAAAGTGTCTGTGGGGCCACCCCACCCCCATAACACTACCCATATAGGACGTATTTGCTGACCTTTGCAATATGGAATAGGAGGTATTTCAGAGTACAACACGAATCTGATAAATTTTTTCAGGGCCAAGTCGCCTCACTCTCCAAAACACCCCCCCAACCAAACATGTTTGCCGACTATGGAAATATGGGTTTTCAAATAAAACGTATTTGGAAATAGACCACGAATCTGATATCAACATTCGGGACCGACTGCCTAGGGGACTTCTCACCCCCATAACAACGCTCAAATGGGACGTACTTGCTCACCATGACAACTTTGGGTCTTAAAGGGAGTGGAACTCCATATTGATTTGTTTTTAGGGCCCAGACCCTAAACCGGACATATTTGCTGACCATTTCAATATGAGGCTCAAATAGGAGGTTTTTTAGAGTAGAACACGAATCCGATATATATTTTCAAGGCCAACTCACTGAGTGGCCGCCCATCGCCCAAAACACTCCCCAAACCGGACATGTTTGCTGACTATGGAAAAATGGAGCTCAAATGAAAAGTATTTGGGAGTGGACCACGAATCTGATATCATCATTCGGGACCAACCTCATAACAACCCCCATATAGGCTGCATTTGCTCACCATGACAATTTGGGTCTTAAAAAGAGTGGAGCTCGATACTATGGTTGCCCAAAAAGTAATTGCGGATTTTTCATATAGTCGGCGTTGACAATTTTTTTCACAGCTTGTGACTCTGTAATTGCATTCTTTCTTTTGTCAGTTATCAGCTGTTACTTTGAGCTTGCTTTCTTTTAAAAAATCCGCAATTACTTTTTGGGCAACCCAATATTTGCTCACCATGACAATTTTGGGTCTTAAAGAGAGTGGAGCTCGATACTAAATGTTTTTGGGACCCGGACCCTAAACCGGTCATATTTGCTGACTTTTGCAATAAGGGGTTTAAATGAAAGATATTTAAGATTAGAAAACGAATTTGATATCCAGTATTGAGGCCAATGGCTATATGCTGTTCAAATGAATGATATTTGAGAGTAGAGCACGATGCTGATATATTTTCAGGGCTAAATGCTTGGGGGACCAACCCACTCCGCAAAACACTCCTAAGTCAGGCATATTTCCCAACCACGTTAATGTAGGGCTCAAATGAAATTGAGGTTGGAAAATATGCCTGACTTAGGAGTGTTTTGGGGTCCAAACTTGGTCCGCCAAGTTCTTAGCCCTGAAAATATATCAGCATCGTGCTCTATTGGGGAATAGAGCACAAAATTGATACCCACTTTCGGAACAAATTTTCTAGGAGGTCTACCCCTTTCCCAAAAAATATCTCACAAACAGCAATTATTTAATGACCATCGCAATATGGGTTTCAAATAAAAGTTTTTGGTAATAGAATACGAATCTGATATCCAAATGTGGGACCATATATTAAGGGCCACTTTCCCTTCACCAAAACACCCCCATTGAGTACAAATTTACCGACCATGGCATTAGGTTGCTCCAATGAAGGGTATTTGAGTTTAGAAAACTAATTTGATGACCATTTTTCAGGCAAAGTGTTTGGGAGATGCCTCATCCCATAAACTCTCCATAAACCAAAGACAGTATGGGGTTTAAATGGTATTTGAGAGGAGAGCACGACGCTGATATTTTTTTCAAGGCTAAGTATCTGGGGGACCACCGCACCCCCAAAAATACCCTTGAATCGGACCTACATATTTACCGATCATGGCAATATGGGGCTTATATTAAAGGTATTTGGCAGCACGAAATTCATACCCATTGGGGGTCTACACTACCCTGGGGGATCTACACCACCCTGCCGTCTCCTAAAATCCCCATGGAAATATCGAGCTCAAATAAAGTCTTTTAAGAATGGAGTACTTCTAACTTCCAAACTTAATTGACTTTAAACCCTTCGAGCAAATTTATAGACCATTAAAGATAATAGGGGATTCCGATGAAGGTTATACTGTGAGTCAAGCGGTTTGCCCAAAAAGTAATTGCGGATTTTTCATATAGTCGGAGTTGACAAATTTTTTCACAGCTTGTGACTCTGTAATTGCATTCTTTCTTCCGTCAGTTATCAGCTGTTACTTTTAGCTTGCTTTAGAAAAAAAGTGTAAAAAAATTATATTTGATTAAAGTTCATTCTAAGTTTTATTAAAAATGCATTTACTTTCTTTTAAAAAATCCGCAATTACTTTTTGGGCAACCCAATATTATAACGAAAATAAAAATTCAAAGAGTAATTTTGTTCCACATAAAGTAAATGAAAGCGCAACGGAGCGAGCCCGGTTCAGCTGGTAACAAGTACAATGAAACCGTTATAGCCGCTCTTCATAAAACAGAAATCCACCCTAATATACGTATTTCTCCAAGATGATATAATTTGCATCCCATAGATGCAAAAATTATTAAAATTCATTTAATTTGTGAAAGAAAAACTCCTCTTTCAATGTAGCTCAAATTGAAACGCTCTTGAAATAATTCCTACTATCGGACATAAAAAAATCCTTCACTTTTATATGTTTCAACTTTTTCCTTCCTTTAAAGATGATTTAACCATCACCATTACAAGGAACTTATCCAACAAACACTTGAATGCATTTTTTCTTTGACGAAATTTTGCCACTGCCAAAATTTAATGCAGTTATCGCTGTCATAGCTGTTGCTGAAACTGAAACTGAATCTCAAAGTGATGCCACTAGCTTTGGAAGCAGCGATAGCTGCTTGCATGATATAAGGCGATGATAACATTTCATTTTCCACAAAACCCTCATTCTCGAACGGTACTTATTTCTGGGATTTTATATGCTGCTATGAACAAGCAAAAAATCGCACACATCTCATCAATGATAACTTCAAGGATATTTCTCCTAAGAGCATCATATGAGCGCTCGTTCGTGGTGGTTGTTCAAAGCCATTTGTCTGGCCATGAATGGTTTATGACGACTATGATGGAAGAAACATTAACGATTTCCACACATATTTATACAATGAAAGTGGGTGTGTGTGTGTGTGTATGTATGCCTGTATGTTTAATGATGAATCCTCTATTTGGGTTTATTTATAATTTTTTGTCTTTTCATTCTCTGTTCATGTCCTTTGTATGAACATACCGGCAAGTGATGAAAATCTCTTTGATTGAGTTAAGATGGCGATAAAGTAAAATTGCTTCGAGTATTGCATATGAAATACTTGACAATCATTGAAAGCATTCGTGCATAATTAAATGCAAGATAAGCTCACATCTATAATGTGGAAAGAAAACTGTGGGAATTTATTTTTAAATCAAGCACATTGAGATAAAAATCACAATAAAATAATAAAAGGAAGGACAAAGAAAAAAAGCAAATGGGAAAAGCAAGACTTTGAATTGGAAAAATTGTAAGAAAACAAGTAAAAAGGCGGCCGGGCTGAACCCACCACCCACCACCTCGGGTATATATGAAAACCCCCTTTCGTCATAATCCGGTGAAAATTGGACAACTTATGCCTCCAAATTCGACACAGATATTGAGTGGGCTAATAAATATAAGTCACTGTTGAATTTTGTACACAATTTCAACATAATCGGGTATTCAATAAAGCTTTTATGAGCTTCAGACCTTTAATCGACACATCGGTCTATATAACAGCTATATTTTAATACAGTCCGATCTTTACCATATTTGAGTCAGATATCGGTTGTCCTAAAACTATATACTGTTTCAAATTTCAGCGAAATCGGTTAAAAAATAAAGCTTTTATGGGCTTCAGACCCATTATCGGCAGATCGGTATATATGGCAGCTTTATCTAAATATAGCCCGATCTGAAACATATTTAGGTCTGATGTCGGGAGGCCTAAAACTACTCACTGTTTCAAATTTCAGCGAAATCGGTTAAAAAATAAAGCTTTTATGGGCTTCAGTCCCTTAATCGGGAGATCGGTCTAAATGGCAGCTATCCCTAAATATGGTCCGATTTGATCCATACTTAGATCGGATATCAGGAGGCTTAAGATTACACTCTGTTTCAAATTTCAGCGAAATCGGTTAAAAAATAAAGCTTTTATGGGCTTCAGACCCTTTATCGGGAGATCGGTCTATATGACAGCTATATCTAAATATGGTCCGATCGGAACCATATTTGGGTCCTATGTAAGGAGGCGTAAAACTACTTAATGTCTCAAATTTCAGCGAAATCGGTTGAAAAATAAAGCTTTTATGGGCTTTAGACCCTTTATCTAGAGATCGGTCTATATGGCAGTTATGCCTAAATATATTCCGATTTGATCCATATTAGGATCGGATATCAGGAGGCTTAAGATAACCCTCTGTTTCAAATTTCATCGAAATCGCGTAATAAATAAAGCTTTTATGGGCTTCAGACCCTTTATCGGCAGATCGGTATATATGACAGATATATATAAATATAGTCCGATGTGGACCATATTTGGGTCAGATGTCGGTAGCAGATTTCTTCCAGCAAAATATGAGGCAAGTTCGTTGAGGTAGACGGTCAAACTATTGCAGATGTCAATAACGGGTATGGGCCAGATGCCATGATCGTACAATCGTCCGCATATGATTCGATATCTATGCCGTCTGGAGGGGGTGGAATGGAGGATAGGTAGAGGTTAAACAGTGCCGGAGATATCACTCTAAGTTTCACTCTACGTTGCTTCGACTTCTTATCCCTAAATTCGACAAATGACTGGCGACCACACAGATAATTCGCGACTCAGCGTTTTAGTCCTGGCTGGAGGGATGTGTTGGCGATGTCCACAAAAAATAGTTTGTGTCGAATGCCTTCGATAGGTCCGTTGTCATGAGGACCGTTCTATCACATGGCCTTGGCTGATTGAAGCCACGGCAAATGTGTGCGGTGATGGCATGCAAATCAGTTGTTGTGCTATGCAGTCTTCGAGATCCATGTTGATGCTCGGCGAATGGAAATTCTCGTACTAGGCTCGGGAGAAGTAATGCCTCAAACGTCTTTGCTACTGATGAGAGAAGGGAGATCCATCTGTACGACTCCCCCAAAACTCGAGTCATTTCCAGGCTTCAGTAGCGGGATCACTATGCCCATTTTTCAGATATCGGGAACTATAAGAATGTTCAAAGGCAGGTTGAGGACCGTAGTAAGGTACTCAACTCCAGGTAAATCCACATGGTTCAGCCTCAATGTAGAGATTCCGTCGAGGCCCAACGCCTTGGATGATTTGACACCACGGATGACATTTTTAACCTCGCCCACGGTAAATAGTGATGGATGTAAATCGGCTCGAAGACCACGGATATGACGAATGGCTCTCCTCCTTACCTTATCACTCTCGGTATGCACAATAAATTGGTGCTTGAACAACCCGTCGCATCTTTTCGTATCAGTCACAGTTACTTCGCCAAAAGTGACTGCGTGCCTGTCATCCCGTCTACCGGGATTTGAGAGCGACTTAATAGTAGACCACAGCTTGCCTAAACCGGTGTCTAAGTTACATTGCTCCAAGTGTTGCAGCAACAAATTCCGCCTATGTTCGTTGACTACCCTGTTTATTTCCAAATTCAGCTCTCTGATTCTGGGGTTAGTGGCGTCCATACCACGAATCCCATCACGCTCGTCTGCGAGTACCATTGCCAGCGCCCGAAAATTGGGCCGCACTTGGGGTATTCGACCGTCTGATATAAAGCGAGCGGCTGCAGCGTTAATGATATCTCGGAATTTCCTCTCGGCCACAAGCACATCCGAGGGTGGTGGCAGTTCACTGAAGCGGCGATTGGTGTACTCTCTGAGGCCAGCCCAATCGGCCTTCTTCTGATTGATAAACTTCCGGCGCTCAGAGGTTATGAAATCGGATGGTCGGTCGATGGTGAGAATTATGGGGAGGTAGTCTGACCACAAAGAGATGACGGCTTGCCTGAATACGTCACTCAGAAGATAAGGGGATGCAATGGAAATGTCTGGCAAGCTGCTGCACCTGCTTGTAATTCCAAGTGGTGCATTCCCATTGACCGTGCAATGCGTGGAGGCTTTAGTCTGCTCTGTCAAAACCATGCCACGCTGGTCGTTACCTAGGGGGAGAATGCCATGAAATGTAATGCGCCTGAAAGTCCCCTAGAACCAGACGATTATGGCCAGATAGTAACCCACTGGTCAGCTTAATCTCTTGAATCGCTGGGAACATAAAATCCATAATCTTATCGATCTTGCCACGGACACCGTTGCAGATTAGTTGTAAAATTATATAATTATTATGGCAGGCCGAGGGGTTGGCAGTTCACTGAAGCGGCGATTGGTGTACTCTCTGAGGCCAGCCCAATCGGCCTTTTTCTGATTGAAAAACGTTCGGCGCTCAAAGGTTTAGAAGTCGGGTGGTCGGTCGATGCTGAGAATTATAGGGAGGTAGTCTGACCACAAAGGATATCAAATTCTAATTTTCTAATCTCATTTAAACTCCTTATTGCAAAAGTCAGCAAATATGTCCGGTTTGGGGTATTGACCCTATAAACTATAAATATTCAGCTCTTTTTAAGACCCAAATTGTCGTGGTGAGCAAATACGTCCTATTTGGGGGTTGTTATGGTGGTGGGACGTCCCCTAGACAGTTGGTCCCTAATACGTGGTCTACTCGCAAATACCTTTTATTTGAGCCCCATATTTCCGTAGTCGGCAAACATGACCGACTGGGGGTGTTTTGGGGGATGGGCGGCCACTCAGTGAGTTGGCCTTGAAAATATATTTATATCGGATTTGTTCCACTTTAAAACCCTCTTATTTGAGCCTCATATTGCAATAGTCAGAAAATACTTACTATTTGGGTGGTGTTGTGGGGTTGGGCTGGCCCCATAGACACTTTTCCCAAATATTAATATCAGATTCGTGCTTTACTCCCAAAGACATTTCATTAGAGCTCCATATTCCTATGGTCGTAAATTTGTCCCCTTTAGGCGATGTTTTTGGGGAGAGGCGGCCCCATATTTGGATATCAGATTCGTTTTCTTCATTCAAATACCTTTTATTTAGGCCCCATATTCCCATCGTCAGAAAATAAGTCCCGTTTGGGGGGTGTTTTAGGAAAGGGGTGCACCCCCAAAAACGTGGACCCACATTTGGATATCAGATTCGTATTCTACTCGCAAATACCTTTCATTTGAATCCCATATTGCCATGGTCGGTAAATATGTCCGATTTAGGTGTGTTTTGGGAGTTGGTGTGGTCCCCCTAGCAATTGGTTCGACAAATGGATATCACATACGTTTTCTTATACTAAACACCTTTTATTTGAGTCGCATATTGTCGTGATTGGTCTAAATATATGTTTGGTAGGTTTAAGGGTGGGGCGGCCACCCTAGGTACCCCATCCAAAATTGGGATACTAAATTTTTATTTCTAGGGTACTATATGAGGGCACACAACATTTCGCTTAAATCGCACCACCCATCTCCGAGATCTGGCGTTTCTGAAAATTAGGGTAAGGGGGAGGGTCCGCCCCCCCTTCAGATATCAAAAAATTTAGTACCCTATTTTCACCACGGGATCATTATGCACCCTCTGTGAAAATTTCAAGAAAATCGGTTCAGCCGTTTCTGAGTTTATAAGGAACACACAAACAAACAAACAAGTGATTTTTATACCCTCCACCATAGGATGGAGGGTATACTAATTTCGTCATTCTGTTTGTAACTACTCGAAATATTCGTCTTAGACCCCATAAAGTATATATATTTTGATCGTCGCGAAATTTTATGTCGATCTAGCCATGTCCGTCCGTCTGTCTGTCGAAAGCACGCTAACTTCCGAAGGAGTAGAGCTAGCCGCTTGAAATTTTGCAAAAATACTTCTTATTAGTGTAGGTCGGTTGGTATTGTAAATGGGCCATATCGGTCCATGTTTTGATATAGCTGCCATATAAACCGATCTTGGGTCTTGACTTCTTGAACCTCCAGAAGGCGCAAATCTCATCCGATTGGAATGAAATTTTGCACAACATATTATGTTATAATATCCAACAATTGTGCCAAGTATGATTTAAATCGGTCCATAACCTGATATAGCTGTCATATAAACCGATCTTGGGTCTTGACTTCTTGAGCCTCTAGAGTGCGCAATTCTTATCCAATTTGAATGAAATTTTGCACGACGTGTTTTGCTGTGATATCCAACAACTGTGCCAAGTATGGTTTTAATCGGTCCATATTTTGATATAGCTGCCATATAACGGATCTGGGGTCTTGACTTCTTGAGTCCCTAGAGGGCGCAATTCTTATCCGATTTTATTTAAATTTTGCACGTAGTGTTTTGGTATCACTTCCAACAACTACGCTATGTATGGTTTAAATTAGTCCATATTTTGATATAGCTGCCATATAAACCGATCTGGGGTCTTGACTTCTTGAGTCCCTAGAGGGCGCAATTCTTATCCGATTTTATTTAAATTTTGCACGTAGTGTTTTGGTATCACTTCCAACAACTACGCTAAGTATGGTTTAAATTGGTCCATATTTTGATATAGCTGCCATATAACCGATCTTGGGTCTTGACTTCTTGAGCCTCTAGAGGGCGCAATTCTCATCCGATTTTATTAAAATTTTGCACGTAGTGTTTTGGTATCACTTCCAACAACTACGCTAAGTATGGTTTTAATCGGTCCATATTTTGATATAGCTGCCATATAACCGATCTGGGGTCTTGACTTCTTGAGCCTCTAGAGGGCGCAATTCTCATCCGATTTAACTGAAATTTTGCACGTAGTGTTTTGGTAGCACTTCCAACAACTGTGCTAAGTATGATTCAAATCGGGTCATAATCTGGTTTAGCTGTCATATAAACCGATCTGGGATCTTGACTTCTTCAACCCCTAGAGGGCGCAATTCTCATCCGATTTGGCTGAAATTTTGTACAAGGGCTTCTCTTATGACCTTTAACATACGTGTCTAGTATGGTCTGAATCGATCAATAGCTTGATACAGCTCCCATATAAACCTATCTCCCGATTTTGCTTCTTGAGCCCCTACAAGGCGCAATTCTTATCCGAATGATCTGAAATATTACACAATGACTTCTACAATGTCAATCAGCATTCATTTATGATCCGAATCGGACTATAACTTAATATATCTCCAAAAGCATAACAGTTCTTATTCAATATTCTATGGTTGCCTAAAAAGAGATACCGCGCATAGAACTCAACAAATGCGATCAATGGTGGAGGGTATCCAAAGTTCGGCCCGGCCGAACTTAACGCCTTTTTACCTGTTATATATAACATGCTTCCTTTAGCCATTACTTCAGTAGTTCTTTCCTGCTGTGTATAAGCTGTTATTGCCTTTCTCTATATTTTCATTATAAAATGGTACATGGGTGCGTATGTCGTATGCCCTCTCACACAAAAATAACTCATACACCCCAGTGTACCAATAAATCACATAATTTTACTAATTTGTTACAAATCATGGCAAACATTCAATTCAGTTGTTAAACAATTTATGCAAATGTTCAATTAAAAATGTGCACAGGAAAAACATTATTTTATAGAAAATGTTTCTAATTTGTATACATTTGTATAAAATAGTTTTGACAGTGATATTTTTTGTATAACCTTAAGCTGAAGCTTTTACAAATATTCATAATTAAACCTATGGAATTTTGTTTGTTCTAATTGTTTTTATAATTTACATATGTTAGTTTTTATGCATATATTGGTTCATTATCCCACCTTTTGTTGGATGATTATAGTAAATTTATAGTCAGTCAATTTGTGAATAATTATAAAGTGTTTTCATAATTGACAACAATAAATTTAGAAACATATTTTTTCGGATATTAAAAATAAAAACGTTACGTTTATTTAAATATAATTTAATATCCAACAATACGATTTTAATTAGTGTTCATTAGCATATGTTTAGGTCACATTAATAATCAACATTTCAAAGGAGAGTTTTGTTTTCTATGTCTGGGTATATTGTAAACAAAAACAAAATAAGAAAACAATCGTATTAAGTATGACCCAAATCGGCCTATAATCATATATAGCTCCCATATAAAGCGATCTCCCGTTTTGACTCCTTGACCCCATGGAAGCCGCAATTTTTGTCCAATTGATCAGAAATTTTGCGCGTAGTCTTCTGTATCGATTTCCAAATATTGCGCTGAGTATTGGGCTGCTCAAAAAGTAATTGCGGATTTTTCATATAGTCGGCGTTGACAAATTTTTTCACAGCTTGTGACTCTGTAATTGCCTTCTTTCTTCCGTCAGTTATCAGCTGTGACTTTTAGCTTGCTTTAGAAAAAAAGTGTAAAAAAAGTATATTTGATTAAAGTTCATTCTAAGTTTTATTAAAAATGCATTTACTTTCTTTTAAAAAATCCGCAATTACTTTTTGGGCAACCCAATATGTTCCGAAACGATCTATGACCGGATATAGCTCCCATATAAATGAAATGGTGATTTGTTCTAAGCCCCTTGACATTCTTATCAAATGTGGTCCATATCAGACCATATTCAAGTTAAGCTGCCACATGGACTAATCTATTGTGCTGAAATTTGCAAAAAAGGAGCTGCTTTATGCCCCTCAACATAACATTCATGTTGAAAATGGTTTACATATAAATACAGTTCCCATATAGACCGATTTCCTGATAAAGGGTGTGCAGCACATAAAAGGCGAATTTTTTCATACGATTTTGATAAAATTTGGAACAGTGTGTTGTAGCAGGTCCCTAGTCGTCCTTATCCAATGACTACTACATTAGACCGTATTTAGACACAGCTGGCACATAGGCCTATTTGCCGATGTAGTGTCTAAACTCAAATGAAAGGTATTCGGGAGTAGAATACAATTTTTATACCAAAAGTTGGGTGCAAGTACCTGGGGGGCTGCCCCGACCCCAAAACCCCTTCAAATAGGCATATTGCACGATAATGACAATATGGAACTCGAATGAAAGGTATTCGGGAATAGATTAAGAATATGGTCAGGAAGGAGTATTAGGCTATATAATTTTTCGATATTGGAAGGGGCGTACCCTCCCCCATTACCCTAAAAAACACCACCCAAAGTCAAGGTTGACCGATCGAGACAATATGGGTATCAAATGAACGGTATTGGAAAGTAGACTACGAATATGGTATTAAAAGTTGGGTCCAAGGAACCCAGGGCCCACTCCAACCCCTAAATTTGAACGAACATATTGGGTTGCCCAAAAAGTATTTGCGGATTTTTCATATAGTCGGCGTTGACAAATTTTTTCACAGCTTGTGACTCTGTAATTGCATTCTTTCTTCTGTCAGTTATCAGCTGTTACTTTTAGCTTGCTTTAGAAAAAAAGTGTAAAAAAGGTACATTTGATTAAAGTTCATTCTAAGTTTTATTAAAAATGCATTTACTTTCTTTTAAAAAATCCGCAATTACTTTTTGGGCAACCCAATAGAAGGCATCTTCCTTCTTCTGTTACTGTGGTATCACATTGGACGAAAACGTCTTAATGAGCCTGATGGCAGACAGCCACTTTAACCTTTTTTAAGGCAAAAATTGAATGAAATGTTTTCTCAAGACAAAATTTCTAAGAAATTTTCTCTAAAAACAGAAAATTTCTGCAATGAAGAAATTGCTAAAAATTTTTTCTAAAAAAATTTTCTTTAAAGATAAAATTTCTATGAAATTTTCTGTTAAATCAAAAACTGATAATGAAATTTGTTTCAAAAGCAAACATTTTAATATGATATTCCTTAAGATAAAAAGCTTGATTTCCATCTAATTACGTTTTTGTTATTCTTGCCTATTATTCTCTGACTGGCATTATTCCCAATTTTGATTTTTTTTCCGATTTCCAAGATTTTCCCCCAAAGATTTTCCTTTAGACTATGTTATATTAAATTTACTTTTTTTCTATCCTATGTCAAAACAAAATATTGTTTTCTTTCACTTTAGTTTACTCCCTCCAACCAAAATTTTACGCTGCCAACCAACATTAGCATTTGTAACAATAGCAACACAGCAAACCACTCAAAAAAAACCCCCAAGTGCAACAACCACCACATCCACAATCTCTAAACCGAAAAAAGTGGCGAAAAATAGGCCACTCTATTTTTAAAATATTCGTTGAATTGCCCGGAAGACAAACGAACTTTTTGCATGGCAATTGTCAACCAGAGTATTATCACACTACAGTTTTTTTTTTTCTGTAAGGCTAGACGGAGAAAAAATGTTAGTTCAAAGTTGGATAGGGAGCATCTCTTAACAAATTGCTACAAATAAGGACATTTGAAAACTCAGAATTTGTCAATTAACAAAAGGGGAGACATACGTTATATCCATGAGTGGTGTATAATAGACCAAATATTCTTAGGCGAGCCGAAACGCTTGCCGCTTTTCTCTTGTGCACTTCTACGTTCAAGAGTTTTTCTTGGCTAGAATATTAAAATACATCATCAGTAGTAATGAGAAGATAAATATTGCCAAAACATTTATAGCTACATTTGTAGTCCATCGCCAAGTTTAACGCCGTGGACTTACATGCTAACATCAAATATGAATTCAAATATCCACAGATATAATTGTCGCTGTAAAGTTTTGGGTACCCTGAAAGGTAAGTTGGTAGCATTCTTCTCAAAAATTTCGTTTTAAAAAACGTGTATTTTCCGTGGAGAATGGAGGTTATTTTGTGCCACTGTATATACAGAAAATTCATAACTTTTTGGTACTTTAGTGCTAGAAGGCATTAAAGACGTACCCGACACTAAGGTCTATCGCTACTGCAATATCACAATAGACAAATACTGTACAAGTCTACCACTTTAACCCACCCTAAACTAATCACAAAGTGCAGCTTTGGAAAAGCTCAAGTTCAATATGCTATTGGTTTATTATTATTTCTGAAAATAGTGAAAACTGTTTTCATCCTTTATTTCTAAAGTTTTTCAGTATTGCACTGTGTCGTTTTTCGGTTTCCCCTTAAAGTTTAACTCATGAATTTGCTTGAGTTCATCAGTAGCAGAATCTTTAAGCCAACAATTTCAACAAAAATGTTGGCTGTTGACTTTTATCAGTGGTAAGAGACAAATAATTGTTGCCCCACAGGGTGATGCAATAGATGATGTCCAAAGCCTTCAAGAGAAAGGAAGATGACTTAACTTAGTAAGAACTGTAAAGACAAGTTACATTGCTGAGTGCAATTTTCCAAGGGAAAAGGTACTTAAACTACTCTTTCCTAAAAATAAAAGGTTACTAAAAACACCCTTTCCTAAATAAGAAGGTACTTAAACCAACCCTTTCCAAAGGAAGTGGGTATTAAAACCACCCTTTCCTAGGGAAAAGGTCCTAAAACCACCCTTTCGTAAGGAAGAGGGTATTAAAAGTACCCTTTTCTAAACAAAATGGTACTAAATCCTAATCCTTTCCTATAAAAAGGGTTCTAAATTAACTTTTCCTAAGGAAAAATGTACTAAAAAATACGTTTTCTTAAAAAAAAAACTTTACCTACTAACACTACCCTTTGCTTTGACAAAGGGTACTGAAACTAGGCTTTGGAAAATGGTACTAAAGCTACCCTTTGCTAAGGAAACGGGTACTAAAACCGTCCTTTGCTAAGGAAAAAGTACTTTAACCACTTTTGCTAAGGAAAAGCGTACTAGAACTACACTTTGCTAAGAAAATGGGTACTAAAACAACCCTTTTCTGAGGAGATGGGTACTAAAACTACCCTTTGCTAAGGAAAAGGGTACTAAAACTACCCTTTACTAATTAAAAAGGTACTAAAACGACCTTTTCTTAAAAAAACTTTTCCAACTAAAACTTGCCTTTGCTTTGAGAAAGGGTACTAAAGCTACCCTTTGCTAAGGAAAAAGAAACTAAAATTACCGTTTGCTAAGGAAAAGGGTACGGAAACGACCCTTTGCTAAGGAAAAGTACTACAACTATTGGGTTGCTCAAAAAGTAATTGCGGATTTTTTAAAAGAAAGTAAATGCATTTTTAATAAAACTTAGAATGAACTTTAATCAAATATACTTTTTTTACACTTTTTTTCTAAAGCAAGCTAAAAGTAACAGCTGATAACTGACAGAAGAAAGAATGCAATTACAGAGTCACAAGCTGTGAAAAAATTTGTCAACGCCGACTATATGAAAAATCCGCAATTACCAATAGATTTTGCTAGGGAAAAGGTACTACAATTTTTTTTTGCGAAGGAAAAGGGTACTAAAACTACCCTTTGCTAAGGAAAAGGGTAAAAAAACTACCCTTTGCAAAGGAAAAGGGTACTAAAACTACCCTTTACTAAGGAAAAATGTACTAAAACAACCTTATGCTAAGAAAACGTGTACAAAAACTACCCTTTGCTAAGGTAAAGGGTACTAAAACTACCCGTTGCTTTGTCAAAGTGTTATAAAACCATCCTTTACTAAGGAAAAGGGTACGAAAACTACCCTTGTTTAGGAAAGGGTTATTAAAACTGCCTTTTGGTAAGGACGCGAGTACAAAAACTACCCTTTGCTAAGAAAAAGCGTACTAAAACTACCCTTGCTAAAGAAAAGGGTACTAAATCTACCCTTTGCTTTAGGAAAGTGTACTTAAACTACCCTTTGCTTTGGGAAAGTGAATTTACACTACCATTTGCTTTGGAAATGTGCTCTTAAACTACCCTTTGCTTTGGTAAAGGGCACTAAAACTACCCTCTGCTTTAGTAAAGGGCACTAAAACTACCCTTTGCTTTGGCATAGCGTACTGAGACTACCCTTTCCTTTGGAAAAGGGTATAAAAACTACCCTCTCCTTTGGAAAAGGGTATTAAAACTATTATTTCCTATAGGAAAGAGTATTAAAACTACCCTTTCCCAAAGGAAAGTGTATTAAAACTACCCTTTCCTTAGCAATAGGTTATTAAAACTACCCTTTCTTTAGAAAAAGGTACTAAAACTACTGCTTCTCAACAAGTTCACTAGAACTACCCTTTCCAAAGGAAAATGGTACTAAAGCCACCTTTTTCCTAAGGAAGAGGGTTCCGAAACTACCAAGGAAAAGGATACTAACTACTAATATAACTACTACTCTTTCCAAAGAAAATGCACTAAAACTACCCTTTTCTATGGGAAAGGGTACTAAAACTATCCTTTCCTTTGGGAACGGTTACTATAACTACCCTTTCCCTTGGGAATGGCTACTAAAACTACCTTTTCCTTGGGAGAGTGTACTAAAACTACTCTATCGTTTGGAAAAGGGTACAAGAACTACCCTTTCCTTCGGAAAAGGGTACCAAAATTACCCTTTACTTTGGGAAGCGTTACTAAAACTACCCTTTCCCTTGGAAAAGGGTACTAAAACTACCCTTTCCCTTGGGAAAGGGTACTATAACTACCCTTTCCTTTGGAAAAGGCTACTTAAACTACCTTTTCCTTGGGAAAGTGTACTACAACTACTCTATCGTTTGGAAAAGGGTACTAAAACTACCCTTTCCTTTTGGAAAGGGTACTAAAACTACACTATCCTTTGGAAAAGGGTACTAAAACTACCCTTTCCTTTGGCAATGGGTAATAGAACCACCCATTCGTTTGGAAAAGGGTACTAAGACTACGCTTTCCTTTGGGAACGGTTACTAAAACGAACCTTTTCTTTGGAAAAGGGTACTAAAACTACCCTTTCCTTTGGGAAAGTTATTAAAACTACCCTTTCCTTTGGGAAAAGGTGTTAAAACTATACATTCCTTTGAGAAATGGTATTAAAACTACCCTTTCCTGTGGGAAATGGTATAAAACTACACATTCCTTTGGGAAAGGGTTTTAAACACAGCATACCTTTCCTATGGTGAAGGGTATTTCAACTACCCTTTCTTGTGGAAAATGGTATTAAAACCACGCTTTCTTGTGGAAAGGGTTATTGAACTATACTTTCTCTTGGAAAAGGGTACGTAAACTACCCTTGCCTTTGGGAAAGGGTACTAAAACTACCCTTTCCTTTGGGAAATGTTTCTAAAACTATCCTTTCCTTTGGGAAAGGGAACTTTAGCTTCCCTTTTCTTCTTGAAAGGTTACTAAAGCTACCCATTCCTTTGGGAAAGAAAGTGTACTAAAAATAACCCTTTCCTTTGGGAAGTGGTACTAAAATTATCCTTTCCTTTGAGAAAGGAAACTAAAGCTTCCCTTTTCTTCTTGAAAGGGTATTAAAACTACCCTTTCCTTTGGAAAAGGGTACTAAAACTACCCTTTCTTTTGAGAAAGGGTACTAAAGCTACCCTTTTCTTTGGGAAAGGATACTAAAACTACCCCTTTCTTTGGGAGAAGCTACTAAAGCTACCCTTTTCTTTGGGAAAGGGTATTTAAACTACCCTTATCTTTGGGAAAGGGTAAGAAACGACCCTTTCCTGTGGGAATGGGAAATAAAACTACCCTTTACTGTGGGAAAGGGTACTAAAACTACGCTTTCCTATGAGAAATGTTACTAAAACTTCCCCTTTTTTGGAAAAGGGTATTAACACTACCATTTCCTTTGGAAAAGGTTATTAAAACTTCTCTTCCTTTAAGGAAAAGATATTGAAACTACCCTTTCCGTTGAGAAAGGGTACTATAGCTACCCCATCTTTTGGAAAAGGGTACTTAAACTAACCCATCCTTTGGGAAAGCGTTCTAAAACTACACTTTCTTTTAGGAAAGGATACTTAAACTACCCTTTCCTTTAGGAAAGGATACTTGCTTTGACAAAGGGTAATTTAACTACCCTTTGCTTTGGCAAAAGGTATTACAACTACCCTTTCCTTTGTAAAGGGTATTAAAACTACACTTTCCGTTTGCCTTGGCAAAGGGTAATTTAACTACCTTTTGCTTTGGCAAAGGGTGCTTTAACAATCTTTTGCTTTGGCAAAGGGTACTAAAACTACCCTTTGCTGTGATAAAGAGTATTAAAACTACCCTTTTCTTTGGAAAGGATACTTCCTTTGAGAAAATGTACTCGCGTTGCTTTGACAAAGTGTACTAAAACTACCCTGTCCTTTGGGAAATGGTACTAAAATTACCCTTTCCTTTGGCAAAGGGTACTAAAACTACCCTTTGCTGTGGCAAAGAGTATTTAAACTACCCTTTCCTATGGAAAGGGTATTAAAACAATACTTTATTTTGGTTAAAGGTACTAATGCTAACTTTGGCTTTGGCAAGGGGTACTAAAACTTCATTTTTTTCTTTGGGAAAGATGACTAAAAAAACACTTTCCTTTTTGAAAGTGTATTTAACCGTCCTTTTCTATAGAAAGGGGTACTCAAACTACCCCTTCATTTTGGAAAGGGTACTAAAACTACAGCTTCCTTTGGGAAAGGGTACCATTTCCTTTGTGAAAGGGCACTTAAGCAACCCTTTTCTTTGGCAAAGGGTACTCAAAGTACATTCTTAACTTCTGAAATTATTCCTTTCTTTGTTAACGGGTATTACATTTGTTTCTATTCCTTTGGGAAAGGGTATTAAAACTACCGGTTCCGAAGGGAAATTCTACTAAAACTGTCTTCTACTAATGGAAACGTTACTCAAAAAAAATCCTTACCGAAATGTTTCCTCATAAATGGCAAAAAGACTAGCACCACTCTTAAATGTAGGAGCCATATTCCCGTTTCCCGGATGTCGTCGGCATATATCGCGTAGTCCTCCCTGCTGCAAAATGCTGTTGCAATATGTTATTGCAGGAGCATTAACCATTTTATCAGCTATGTTACTGGGTGAACGGTGACTGGATCTGCCGTCTTTATATAATGTTTGCTATAAAATTGGGGTTCTAACACATTACTTAAACCGTAACACAGAGGTTAGCATGTCCTCCTATGACGCTGAACGACTCTGTTCGAATCCTGGCGAAAACATCATACAAATTTTCAGCGGTAATTATCCCCAGTTTATGCTGCCTTTGCTATGGCAGCCATGTAAAAACTTCTCCACATAGAGATGTCGCCCTGCTGCACGCATTTCGGACTTGGCTATAAAAAGGAGGTCCCTTATCTTTAAGCTTAAACTTGTTTCAGACAACACTCATTGATATGTGAGAAGTTTGCCCCTGTTCCTTAATGGAATGTTCATGGGCAAATTTTGCATTTGCAACACATTTCTTAATCTTGTTATTGTTACTAACCGTTGAAGGTAAAGGTGAACTACATAGCTAGCAACCTTAATTTATTGATGCTCGAAATCCCTCAGACATTTGTGTATGTCTCAATATGTAAAATGTGTAAATAAGTGCAGTCAGCACAAACAAACAGCTGACAGTTGCTTCAGAGTCAGGGCCTGACTTCTATAGACATCTTGCCAATTTGTTTCTCTTTAGGCCATGGACAATGGGTACAAGTAATAACCCCACCCATAGTTGCAAACACCACCTAGGTTTCGTTAGCATTCTCTAAGTTCCTGCTCGGGCGCCTCAATTTAAGTGGGTAAGTACCGATATATATAAGAAAATTTGCCAGTTATGTCTTAAGGGTATGATTTTTTTCCAATGAAAGGCTCTTTTAATTGACTTTCTAATAGGCCAAGGAATTAAAATCCCAAGGTAAGTGCGAAGGTCGTTCTTTTTTGGGCAAAATCAAATTTAATGGAAAAGTCGTTTTGTACTTTGTATGATTCAAATTTCCATTTTTGCTTTATTGGTGTTAATTTTTTCTTACAAAAAGTTCTTTAAATCGAAGTTTTTTAGTTCTAACAGATTAACAAATTTCAAATCTTTGACTTCAAGGTAAGGGGTGAAATTTCATAGCTGTTTGTGACTTTCAAGAGATCAATAAAGAGTGCTGCTCCGGTGCTCCTATCCAACAGGGACCCTTTTGTATATGCCGCGAGTCCAGAGAAGGATGATGTGCCTCCAGAACAAATTTCCCCTTTCGAAATAAGGATGTATGTACGAGTTGTCCGTGGGAGCAACCTTCTCAAATGTCTTTACAAATTTTCAAGCCCTTTTAACTTTCCATCGTTTTTGCTTGCCTTCATTTATATGGCAGACAATACCTTTACGTACACCCTGTAACTTGCAGTTGCTGTGAGTAGGTGAAAGCATTTTGCTATTGCAAGCGGCAAAGTGTAAGCGTTCGTTTATTTTTTGCAGAATTTTCTATATCCAAAGGCCTTTTTATGTCTGCACTTTAAATAATTCAACATTTTGGATGGAAAAGCAAAGGATGCCAGCAACAACAAACACAAATATTTTGTAGCATTTTATTGCAGCAACAACTCAACCATAGAGGATTGTGTTAAAATTTCCCCAGGGCTGCAACAAAAATAATAGCCCATACATATATGTATTGTGGTGTTTCTATGTTTTCTATTGCAAGGTGTTAATTCGTAAATAAAAGACAAGAAAATGAAATAAAATAAAAATGGAGAAAGAAATTTTAAATTGTATTGCAAGTTTAAAAGCTTTAAGATACACTCAAAGACATACCATAGAACATATAAAGGAATTTCTACAACATGCAGGTGCAATGGGAATGACCATATCAGATTTATTTTTATTTTTTAATGATAAATTACTAATCCAAATAAATTATAACGATAAAAGTCTTCAAGAAGGAATAAATATTTAATTGCTTTCTTGTAGGTTAATTGTCATGTCCTGCCATGAATCCTTTTTTTCTGTTTGTTTTCCAGCTCGGGTTACTGCCATTGTACAATAATTGAAGTTAAGCATATTTAAATTCCTTTTACATTTCTGTTGCATTCATAGGATTGCCTTTCAGATTTTCTTCTCCTCTCTGTTTTCATTTCTTGTAAGAACTTGAACAAAATTAATAAAGAGATTTTTTTAATTATTGTCTTTCATCTTGATCCTCCTTTACTATCCTTTACTGATTTCTATTTATCTTGGTTCAATATTTAAGGGTAGTCTGGGCATAAACAATAGAATTTTGAATAGGTTATCTGCTTGGCTTGAATAAAAGATTCGTTTTATTTGTGTTTTTTTGGTGTGACAAAAGAAAGAGTTTTGAATAAAAGTAAATTTATATTTGGTCTACTCAAAACTGTCCTTAAAAATTTAAAAAATTTTTAAATAATTAGAACAAATAAAAAATTGACTTTTGGGGTAATTCGGAAGGTGAAAATTGGCAGTTGATGATCTATAAATCAACTTCTGTTAGTTCTTGATAATCATAAAAGCCCAGAACAATAGTCCCAATATGGACCGATTCGTCCAAGGGAAAGGGTAAAAGAAGTACCCTTCCCCAAAGGGAGAGGAAAATAAAAGTACCCTTCCCAAAGGGAAAGGGTAAAAAAAGTACCCTTCCCCAAGGGAGAGGAACATAAAAGTACCTTTCTCCTAGGGATAGAGTAAAAAAGTACCCTTCCCTAATGGACAGAGTAACAAAAGTACCCTTCCCAAAGGGAAAGGGTAGTAAAAGTACCTTTCCCCAAGGGAAACGGTAATAAAAGTACTCTGCCCTAAGGGAAAGGGTAATAAAAGTACCGGCCCCAAGGCAAATGGTAATAAAAGTACGCTACCCTAAGGGACAGGGTAATAAAAGTACCCTGCCCCAAGGCAAGAGGTAATAAAAGTACCCTTCCCTAAAGGACAGGGTAATAAAAGTACCCTTCCGAAAGGGTAGTAAAAGTACCTTTCCCCAAAGGACATGGTAATAAAAGGACCCTTCTACATGAGAAAGGGTAATAAAAGTACCATTCCCCAAAAGTACCCTTCCTCAAGGAAAAGTGTAATAGAAGTTCACTTTCCCAAGGGAAACGGTAAAAAACTACCCTGCCCCAAGGGAAACGGTAATAAAAGTGCCCTGCCCCAAGGCAAAGGGTAAAAAAGTACCCTTCCCAAAGTGAAAGGTTAACAGAAGTATCTTTCCTAAGGAGAAAGGAAAAATCAACGTGAGTTTGAGATTGCGAACTTCTTATTTCTCAAGACATCATTGGATTCGTGAAGAAAATAAAAGTACCCTTCCTCAAGGGAAAGGGTAATGAAAATACCATTCCCCAAGGGAAAGGGTAATAAAAGTACCCTTACCCAAGGGAAGGGGTAATAAAAGTACCCTTACCCAAGGGAAAGTGTAATAAAAGTACCCTTCCCCATAGAAAAGGGTAAAAAAATTATTGCGAACTATTGATTGCGAACTTCTTATTTCTCAAGACATCATTGGATTCGTGAAGAAAATAAAAGTACCCTTCCTCAAGGGAAAGGGTAGTGAAAATACCATTCCCCAAGGGAAAGGGTAATAAAAGTACCCTTAACCAAGTAAAGGGGTAATAAAAGTACCCTTACCCAAGGGAAAGTGTAATAAAAGTACCCTTCCCCATAGAAAAGGGTAAAAAAATTACCCTTCCCCAAGGGAAAGGGTAAAAAAGTATCCTTCTCTAAGGGACAGGGTAATAAAAGTACCCTGCCCAAAGGAAAAGAGTAGTAAAAGTACCTTTCCCCAAGGGACATCGTAATAAAAGGACCCTTCCTCAAGGGAAAGGATAACAAAAGTACCCTTCCCCAATGAAAAGGGTAATAAAAGTTCCCCTTCCCAAAGGAAAAGGGTAATAAAAGTACCCATTCTCAAGGTAAAGGGTAATAAAAGTACCCCGCCCCAAGGGAAATGATATTAAAAGTTCCCTGCCCCAGGGAAAAGTGTAATAAAAGTACCCTTCCCAAAGGGACAGGGTTATAAAAGTACCCTTTCCCAAAGGAAAGGGTAATAAAAGTACCATTTCCCATTGAAAAAGGGTAAAAAATTACCCTTCCCCAAAGAAAGGGTAAAAAAGGTACCCTTCCCAAAGTGAAAGGGTAATAAAAGTACCCTTCCCCATGAAAGGGTAATAAAATGTCCCTTACCCAAGGGAAAGGGTAATAAAAGTGCCCTTCCCCATGGAAAAGGTTAAAAAATTACCCTTCCTCCAAGGGAAAGGGTAATAAAAGTACCCCTCCCCAAGAAAGGGTAATAAAATGTCCCTTACCCAAAGCAAGGGTAATAAAAGTACCCTTCCCCAAGAAGGGTAATAAAATGTCCCTTACCCAAGGGAAAGGGTAATAAAAGTACCCTTCCCCATGGAAAAGGTTAAAAAATTACCCTTCCCCCAAGGGAAAGGGTAATAAAAGTACCCCTCCCCAAGGGAAAGGGTAATAAAAGTACCCCTCCCCAAGAAAGGGTAATAAAATGTCCCTTACCCAAAGCAAGGGAAATATAAGTACCCTTCCCCAAGAAGGGTAATAAAATGTCCCTTACCCAAGGGAAAGGGTCATAGAAGTACCCTTCCCCTAGAGAAAGGGTAATAAAAGTACCCTTTTCCAAAGAAAAGGGTAATAAAATACCCTGCCCCAAGGGAAAGGGTAATAAAAGTACCCTGCCCCAAGGGAAAGGGTAATAAAAGTACCCTTCCCAAAGGGAAAGGGTAATAAAAGTACCCTTTCCCGAGGAAAAGGGTAATTAAAGGGCAAGGGAAAAGTAAACAGAAGTATATTCCCCAAGGAGAAAGGAAAAATCAACGTGAGTTTGAGATTGCTGTAACATCTTTAGATTTCGAACTTCAAAATTCTGAGGACATCATTGGATTCGTGAAGAAAAGCTCTTTCCGTAATAGTGCTGGACGAAGCCAAATCCTTTTTATTCCCTTGAAAACTTTAGAGTATTGCTTCAGATTCGCATAATTGATATCCAAAAAATTCAAAAAACCAACTTGATTTTGCAAATGCTGTAACTTCCTTAGTTTTGCAAACTCCGCAATTTTTCAGACACCGTTGCATTTGTCAGCACAATCTTTTTCCATAGCAGTGCTAGATAAAGCAATACTGTAAAGTTTTCAATGAAAAACATCGCAAAAACCAAATTTTTTTGGACGAAAAAATTCAAGGTCGTTTTCAAGGTCAAAAACGCTGTAACTACTTCATTTATCCGAATTTCGAAAACTTTCTAGCATTCCGCAGTTCGAAATTCGAAGACAATTCGTACAATAAACAGAAATACTGGAAATTTCACATTTTATTTTTTTCGGATTTTTTTAGCAAAGGCTAACCCCTTATAAAAATTTTAAATTTTTGATGCGAAAAAATTTTTCGAGTTGAGTAGACAGTATTGAAGATTATGGCAAAAAATTCGGCTTAGTGCAAATCCTATGTTTTTTCTTCAAAAAACAAGCTCAAAATCGCATAATTGATATGCGAAAAATGCAAAAAAATCAGGGTGAATTTGAAATTGCAGTAACTTCCTTAGATTGCGAACTTCTATATTCTGAGGGCAACGTTGGATTCGTGAAGAAAATCTCTTTCCGTAATGGTGCTGGACGAAGCAATACTCTTTTCTATCTCCTTCCCCTAGGGAAAAAGTACCCATCCCCAAGGGACAGGGTAATAAAAGTACTCTTCCCAAGGAAAATGGTAATAAAAGTACCCTTCCCCAAGGAAAAGGGTAATAAAAGTACCCTTCCCCAAGGGAAAGGATAATAAAAGTACCCTTTCCCAAGGCAAAGGGTAATAAAAGTACCCTTACCCAAGCGAAAGGATAATAAAAGTACCCTTCCCCAAGGGAAAGGGTAATAAAAGTACCCTTCGGCAAGGGATAGGGTAATGAAAGTACCCTTACCCAAGGGAAAGGATAATAAAATTACCCTTCCCCAAGGGAAAGGGTAATAAAAGTACCCTTCCCCAAGGGAAAGGGTAATGAAAGTACCCTTCCCAAGGGAGAGGGTAATAGAAGTACCCTTCTCCAAGGAAAAGGATAATAAAAGTACCCTTCCCCAAGGGAAAGGGTAATAAAAGTACCCTTACCCAAGGGAAAGGATAATAAAAGTACCCTTTCCCAAGGGAAAGGGTAATAAAAGTACACTTCGCCAAGGGATAGGGTAATGAAAGTACCCTTACCCAAGGGAAAGGATAACAAAAGTACCCCTCCCCAAAGGAAAGGGTAATAAAAGTACCCTTCTCCAAGGGAAAGGGTAATAAAAGTACCCTTCCCAAGGGAGAGGGTAATGAAAGTACCCTTTACGAAGGGAAAGGGTAATGAAAGTACCCTTACCCAAGGGAAAGAATAATAAAAGTACCCTTCCCAAAGGGAAAGGGTAATAAAAGTACCCTTACCCAAGGGAAAAGATAATAAAAGTACCCTTCCCCAAGGGAAAGGGTAATAAAAGTACCCTTCGCCAAGGGATAGGGTAATGAAAGTACCCTTACCCAAGGGAAAGGATAATAAAAGTATCCCTCCCCAAGGGAAAGGGTAATAAAAGTACCCTTCCCCAAGGGAAAGGGTAATGAAAGTACCCTTCCCAAGGGAGAGGGTAATAAAAGTACCCTTTACG
Source organism: Stomoxys calcitrans (assembly GCF_963082655.1). NCBI lineage: Eukaryota > Metazoa > Arthropoda > Insecta > Diptera > Muscidae > Stomoxys > Stomoxys calcitrans. The sequence continues at coordinate 19,984,997 of NC_081555.1, read as the reverse complement.
AAGGGAAAGGGTAATGAAAGTACCCTTACCCAAGGGAAAGGATAATAAAAGTACCCTTACCCAAGGGAAAGGATAATAAAAGTACCCTTCCCCAAGGGAAAGGGTAATAAAAGTACCCTTCGCCAAGGGATAGGGTAATGAAAGTACCCTTACCAAAGGGAAAGGATAATAAAAGTACCCTTCCCTAAGGGAAATGGTAATAAAAGTACCCTTCACCAAGGGATAGGGTAATGAAAGTACCCTTACCCAAGGGAAAGGGTAATGAAAGTACCCTTCCCAAGGGAGAGGGTAATAAAAGTACCCTTTACCAAGGGATAGGGTAATGAAAGTACCCTTACCCAAGGGAAAGGATAATAAAAGTACCCTTCTCCAAGGAAAAGGATAATAAAAGTACCCTTCCCCAAGGGAAAGGGTAATAAAAGTACCCTTACCCAAGGGAAAGGATAATAAAAGTACCCTTCCCCAAGGGAAAGTGTAGTAAAAGTACCCTTCGCCAAGGGATAGGGTAATGAAAGTACCCTTACCCAAGGGAAAGGATAATAAAAGTACCCTTCCCTTAGGGAAAGGGTAATAAAAGTACCCTTCACCAAGGGATAGGGTAATGAAAGTACCCTTACCCAAGGGAAAGGATAATAAAAGTACCCCTCCCCAAGGGAAAGGGTAATAAAAGTACCCTTCCCCAAGGGAAAGGGTAATAAAAGTATCCTTCCCAAGGGAGAGGGTAATGAAAGTACCCTTACCCAAGGGAAAGGATAATAAAAGTACCCTTCCCCAAGGGAAAGGGTAATGAAAGTACCCTTACCCAAGGAAAAGAATAATAAAAGTACCCTTCCCTAAGGGAAAGGGTAATAAAAGTACCCTTCACCAAGGGATAGGGTAATGAAAGTACCCTTACCCAAGGGAAAGGATAATGAAAGTACCCTTCGCCAAGAGATAGGGTAATGAAAGTACCCTTACCCAAGGGAAAGGATAATAAAAGGGAAAGGGTAATAAAAGTACCCTTCCCCAAGAGAAAGGATAATAAAAGTACCCTTCCCCAAGGGAAAGGGTAATAAAAGTAAACTTTCCCAAGGGAAAGGGTAATAAAACTACCCGTCCCCAAGGAAAAGTGCCCTACCCCAAGGGAAAGGGTAATAAAACTTCCCTTCCCCAAGGAAAAGTACCCTTCCCCAAGGGAAGGGGTAATAAAGAAACCTTTCCTAAGGGAAAGGATAATAAAATTACCCTTACAGTAGTTAAAGGGTAATGAAAGTACCCTTCCCCAAGGGAAAGGGTAATAAAAGTACCCTTCCCCAAGGGAAAGGATAATAAAAGTACCTTTTGCCAAGGGAAAGCGTAATAAAATTACGCTTTGCCAAGGAAAAGTGCCCTACCCCAAGGGAAAAGGTAATAAAACTTCCCTTCCCCAAGGGAAGGAGTAATAGAGTAACCTTTCCTAAGGGAAAGGATAATAATATTATCCTTTCCCTTATATATTTCCTTTTATATATTTATAGTTTGAAATTGTATCTACTGTATTTAAAAGTCTTTATCTTATACCTAGTACTGTAATTTATAAGATATTATGTCTTGTTGTACTAGGATTTCAGATATTTAATAAATAAATAAATAAATAAATAAATAAATGAATAAATAAATTACCCTTACAGTAAGGAAAGGGTAATGAAAGTACCCTTCCCCAAGGGAAAGGGTAATAAAAGTACCCTTCCCCAAGGGAAAGGGTAATAAAAGTAAACTTTCCCAAGGGAAAGGGTAATAAAACTACCCTTCCCCAAGGAAAAGTGCCCTACCCCAAGGGAAAAGGTAATAAAACTTCCCTTCCCCAAGAAAAGTACCCTTCCCCAAGGGAAGGGGTAATAAAGTAACCTTTCCTAAGGGAAAGGATAATAAAATTACCCTTACAGTAGGGAAAGGGTAATGAAAGTACCCTTCCCCAAGGGAAAGGGTAATGAAAGTACCCTTCCCCAAGGGAAAGGGTAATAAAAATACCCTTCCCCAAGGGAAAGGGTAACCAAAGTAAACTTTCTCAAGGGAAAGGGTAATAAAACTACCCTTCCCCAAGGAAAAGTGCCTACCCCAAGGGAAAGTACCCGTCCCCAAGGGAAGGGGTAATAAAGTAACCTTTCCTAAGGGAAAGGGTAATAAAATTACCCTTACAGTAGGGAAAGGGTAACAAAAGTACCCCTCCGCAATGGAAAGAGTAGCAAAAGTACCCTTCCCCAAGGGACAGGGTAATAATAGTACCCTTCTCCATGGGAAAGGGTAACCAAAGTACCCTTTTCAAAGGGAAAGGGTTATAAAAGTACACTTACCCAAGGGAAAGGGTTATAAAAGTAGCCTTCCCCAAGGATAGTGGTTGTAAAAGTACCCTTTCCCGAGGAAAATTTTAATAAAAGTACCCTTCACCAAGGTACAGGGTAATAAAAGTGTCCCTTTTCTAAGGGAAAGGGTAACAAAAATACCCTTCCCCAAGGAAAAGGATAATTAAAGTACCCTTGCCCTAGGATCAGGGTAAAACACGTACCCTTCTCCAAGGAAAAGGGTAATTAAAGTACCCTTAACAAAGGGAAAGGGTAATAATAGTACCCTTCCCCGAGGAAAATGGTAATTAAAGGGCAATAAAAGTACCCTTTCCCAAGGGAAAGGTAAACAGAAGTATATTCCCCAAGGAGAAAGGAAAAATCAACGTGAGTTTGAGATTGCTGTAACATCTTTAGATTTCGAACTTCAAAATTCTGAGGACATCATTGGATTCGTGAAGAAAAGCTCTTTCCGTAGTAGTGCTGGACGAAGCCAAATCCTTTTTATTCCCTTGAAAACTTTAGAGCATTGCTTCAGATTCGCATAATTGATATCCAAAAAATTCAAAAAACCAACTTGATTTTGCAAATGCTGTAACTTCCTTAGTTTTGCAAACTCCGCAATTTTTCAGACACCGTTGCATTTGTTAGCAAAATCTTTTTCCATAGCAGTGCTAGATAAAGCAATACTGTAAAGTTTTCAATGAAAAACATCGCAAAAACCAAATTTTTTTGGACGAAAAAATTCAAGGTCGTTTTCAAGGTCAAAAACGCTGTAACTACTTCATTTATCCGAATTTCGAAAACTTTCTAGCATTCCGCAGTTCGAAATTCGAAGACAATTCGTACAATAAACAGAAATACTGGAAATTTCACATTTTATTTTTTTCGGATTTTTTTAGCAAAGGCTAACCCCTTATAAAAATTTTAAATTTTTGATGCGAAAAAATTTTTCGAGTTGAGTAGACAGTATTGAAGATTATGGCAAAAAATTCGGCTTAGTGCAAATCCTATGTTTTTTCTTCAAAAAACAAGCTCAAAATCGCATAATTGATATGCGAAAAATGCAAAAAAATCAGGGTGAATTTGAAATTGCAGTAACTTCCTTAGATTGCGAACTTCTATATTCTGAGGGCAACGTTGGATTCGTGAAGAAAATCTCTTTCCGTAATGGTGCTGGACGAAGCAATACTCTTTTCTATCTCCTTCCCCAAGGGAAAAAGTACCCATCCCCAAGGGACAGGGTAATAAAAGTACTCTTCCCAAGGAAAAGGGTAATAAAAGTACCCTTCCCCAAGGGAAAGGATAATAAAAGTACCCTTTCCCAAGGCAAAGGGTAATAAAAGTACCCTTACCCAAGGGAAAGGATAATAAAAGTACCCTTCCCCAAGAGGAAGTATAAAAAAGAACCCTTTCCCAAGGCAAAGGGTAATAAAAGTACCCTTCCCCAAGGGAAAGGATAATAAAAGTACCCTTCCCCAAGGGAAAGGCTAATAAAAGTACCCTTCGCCAAGGGATAGGGTAATAACATTACCCTTCCCCCAATAACATTACCCTTCCCCAAGAGAAAGGGTAATAAAAGTACCCTTCCCCAAGGGAAAGGGTAATGAAAGTACCCTTCCCTAGGGAGAGGGTAATTAAAGCACCCTTTACGAAGGGAAAGGGTAACAAAAGTACCCCTCCCCAAGGGAAAGGGTAACAAAAGTAACCTTCCCGAAGGAGGAGTGTAGTAAAAGTACCATTCCCCAAAGGACAGGGTAATAATAGTACCCTTCCCCAGGGGAAAGGGTAATAAAAGTACCCTTCCCCAAGGGAAAGGGTAATAAACCCTTCTCCAAGGGAAAGGATAATAAAAGTAACCTTCCCAAGGAAAAGGGTAATAAAAGTACCCTTCCCCAAGGAAAAGGGTAATAAAAGTACCCTTTCCCAAGGAAAAGGGTAATAAAAGTACCCTTCCTCAAGGGAAAGGATAATAAAAGTACCCTTTCAAAAGGAAAAGAGTAATAAAAGTACCCTTCCCCAAGGGAAGGGATAATAAAAGTACTCTTCCCCAAGAGGAAGGATAAAAAAGAACCCTTTCCCAAGGCAAAGGGTAATAAAAGTACCCTTCCCCAAGGGAAAGGATAATAAAAGTACCCTTCCCCAAGGGAAAGGATAATAAAAGTACCCTTCCCAAGGAAAACGGTAATAAAAGTACCCTTCCCCAAGGGAAAGGATAATAAAAGTACCCTTCCCAAGGAAAACGGTAATAAAAGTACCCTTCCACAAGGAAAAGGGTAATAAAAGTACCCTTCCCCAAGGGAAAGGGTGGTTAAATTACACTTCCCCAATGGAAAGGGTAATGAAAGTACCTTTACCCAAGGGAGAGGGTAATAAAAGGACCCTTCCCTAAGTGAAAGGGTAATAAAAGGACCCTTCCCTAAGTGAAAGGGTACTAAAAGTACCCTTTACGAAGGGAAAGGGTAACAAAAGTACCCTTCCCCAGGGGAAAGGTTAATAAAACTACCCTTCCACAAGGAAAAGTGCCCTTCCCAAGGAAAAGTACCCTTCCCCAAGGAAAAGGGTAACAAAGTAACCTTTCCTAAGGGAAAGGATAATAAAATTACTCTTACAGAGGGAAAAGGGTAATGAAAGTACCCTTCCCCAAGGGAAAGGGTAATAAAAGTACCCTTCTCCAAGGGAAAGGATAATAAAAGTACCATTTTCTAAGGGAAAGGGTAACAAAAATACCCTTCCCCAACGAAAAGGGTAATTAAAGTACCCTTGCCTAGGGTCAGGTTAAAACACGTACCCTTCTCCAAGAAAAAGGGTAACAAAAGTTCCCTTTCTGAAGGGAAAGGGTAAGAAAAGTACCCTTCCCAAAGGGAAAGGGTAATAAAAGTACACCTCCGCAATGGAAAGGCTAACAAAAGTACCCTTCCCCAAGGGACAGGGTAATAATAGTACCCTTCTCCATGGGAAAGGGTAACAAAAGTACCCTTTTCAAAGTGAAAGGGTAATAAAAGTACCCTTAGCCAAGGGAAAGGGTTATAAAAGTACCCTTCCCTAAGGGAAAGGGTAATAAAAGTACCATTTTCTAAGGGAAAGGGTAACAAAAATACCCTTCCCCAAGGAAAAAGGTAATTAAAGTTCCCTTGCCTAGGGTCAGGTTAAAACACGTACCCTTCTCCAAGGAAAAGTGTAATTAAAGTACCCTTAACAAAGGGAAAGTGTAATAATAGTACCCTTCCCCGAGGAAAATGGTAATTAAAGAGCAATAAAAGTACCCTTTCTTAAGGGAAAGGTAAACAGAAGTATATTCCCCAAGGAGAAAGGAAAAATCAACGTGAGTTTGAGATTGCTGTAACATCTTTAGATTTCGAACTTCAAAATTCGGAGGACATCATTGGATTCGTGAAGAAAAGCTCTTTCCTTAGTGATGCTGGACGAAGCCAAATCCTTTTTATTCCCTTGAAAACTTTAGAGTATTGCTTCAGAATCGCATAATTGATATCCAAAAAATTCAAAAAACCAACTTGATTTTGCAAATGCTGTAACTTCCTTTGTTTTGCAAACTCCGCAATTTTTCAGACACCGTTGCATTTGTTAGCAAAATATTTTTCCATAGCAGTGCTAGATGAAGCAATACTGTAAAGTTTTCAATGAAAACATCGCAAAAAGCAAATTTTTTTGGACGAAAAAATTCAAGGTCGTTTTCAAGGTCAAAAACGCTGTAACTACTTCATTTATCCGAATTTCGAAAACTTTCTAGCATTCCGCAATTCGAAATTCGAAGACAATTCGTACAATAAACAGAAATACTGGAAATTTCACATTTTATTTTTTTCGGATTTTTTTAGCAAAGGCTAACCCCTTATAAAAATTTTAAATTTTTGATGCGAAAAATTTTTTCGAGTTGAGTAGACAGTATTGAAGATTATGGCAAAAAATTCGGTTTAGTGCAAATCCTATGTTTTTTCTTCAAAAAACAAGCTCAAAATCGCATAATTGATATGCGAAAAATGCAAAAAAATCAGGGTGAATTTGAAATTGCAGTAACTTCCTTAGATTGCGAACTTCTATATTCTGAGGACAACGTTGGATTCGTGAAGAAAATCTCTTTCCGTAATGGTGCTGGACGAAGCAATACTCTTTTCTATCTCCTTCCCCAAGGGAAAAAGTACCCATCCCCAAGGGACAGGGTAATAAAAGTACCCTTCCCCAAGGGAAAGGGTAATAAAAGTACCCTTACCCAAGGGAAAGGATAATAAAAGTACCCTTCCCCAAGGAAAAAGGTAAAAAAAGTACCCTTCCTCAATGGAAAGGATAATAAAAGTACCCTTTCCCAAGGAAAAGGGTAATAAAAGTACCCTTCCCCAAGGGAAAGGATAATAAAAGTACCCTTCCCCAAGGGAGAGAGTAATAATAAATGTACCCTTACCCAGGGGAAAGGTTAATAAAAATATCCTTCCCCAGGGGAAAGGGTAATAAAAGTACCCTTCCCAAGAGGAAAGGGTAATAAAAGTACCCTTCCCAAAGGGAAAGGGTAATAAAAGTACCTTTCCCCAAGGGAATGGGTAATAAAAGTACCCTTCCCCAATGGAACGGGTAATAAAAGTACCTTTCCCCTAGGGAAAGGGTAATAAAAGTACCCTCCTTAAGGGAAATAGTACAAAAGTACCCTTCCCCAAGGGAATGTGTAGTGAAAGTACCTTTCCCTAAGGGAAAGGGTAATAAAAGTACCCTTCTTCATGGGAAAGGGTAACAAAAGTACCTTTCCCCAAGGAAATGGGTAATAAAAGTACCCTTCCCCAAGGGAAGGGGTGATAAAATACCCTTCCCCAATGGAAAGGGTAATAAAAGTACCCTTCCCCAAGGGAAAGGGTAATAAAAGTACACTTCCCCAAGGGAAGGGGTAATAAAAATACCCTTCCCAAGTGACATGGTAATAAAATTACCCTTCCCCAAGGGAAAGGGTTATAAAATTACCCTTCTCCAAGGGATAGGGTTAAAAAAATACCCTTCTAAGGATTTTAGATAACTGTTTACAACATTCGTTTAAAATATTCAATAATGTTAGCGTGTCTTCCGCTAACATTATTGAATATTTTAAACGATAAAAACTTAAAATTTTTCTCCCTAATTTCATAGCTATGGTTTTTTTTATAATTTTACTCCTTAAATATTGTTTTATTTCCTTCCCCCCACCTCTATTAATAAACAATCATCAGTCGTTGCTGTCTTTAGTGAGTTAGCCATTGACCAAAACTAAATCTAAATTTCCCTCAACTCAATTATGACTTAAGTTGCTTTTTTTATGACCATCAAAAAGTCTTTTTGTGCCATTTATGATGTCTCTGTGGCATGCGAAGTCGTCGTATTTTTGAGGTTGATGACATTCTGAGATTTTCCCAAGGGTTTTCTTTTATCATAAAATGAAATTTATGATGAGGTTTTCTTAAATGGTGTTACATTAAATGTAATAAAACTTTACGAGAAGACACTTAAATTGGTGGTGACAAAGTTGTCATTTGCCAACCCCCACTGCCTCACTACCCCCTCACTTCCCTTTTGTGCTATTCTTATATGAAGGCAACACATTTGACCAAGCAGGCAGTTAAATGTGACAGACAAAGGTAATAAAAACAAAATAATTTCCACAAAATCTTCAACTCCTACCCTCCGGGGCATGTTTGAATATTATGGCAAGTAATGGTTTTTATTGACTTGGTAACTAAAAAACAAGAACTTAAATGGGATTCTAATGGAGAGAAAGTGGCTACTGCTAATCATTGATATTTTAGGTTTGGGGGGGGGGGGGGGGAGAGGGGAGGGGCTAATGATGATTTTAAAAATTTTCCCCTGAATATATCCTTATCAAGGTGTTGTCTAATCAAGTTTTTAGCTATACGGAAGGTCGATTTTGAAAAGGCTGAAAGCCATACAAATGCAGCCAGCATTAGTAAGTGGGATAAGCACTAAAAGAAAGTTTGTCGTAAAATCACTTAAGAACGCAACCCCATGGTTGCCCCCAAACTGAATTTATGTGAAGACAACATTTTAACCAAATTTAAAAAATAATTTCGTTCATCGTCAAGGCAAGTATAAAATCCCCTTTTGTCGACGGTGTTTTTTCTCCGAATTTTATCCTTATACTCATAACGTCTATAAATTAAATTGTTATCCTTTCTTATCTCCTCCATTGACCCTTTGTCTGAGTTGACATTCTTAAAATGCAAATTTCGTGAAAACTGTGGTTGCACTGCACTTAAATAATATCTGTTTAGTTTCCTTGCTATCGGTTTAATTTAAAACCCACTTCCCATGTTTTGTGGTCTAATTACCACGACGTGAAAGTCATTTGAATGCATGTTAGGTCAACACATTAAGACCACAAATTGCACTTTATTTAGGTTTCCGAAAGCAGTCACGTAAACTTAAACTGCTGCATGGTGGTGGTGGAAAAAAGTGTTTTGCAAAAAAAAGCGATAGCTGGAGATGGGAAATTGAGGTAAAAAATGGAAAATAAATAAAAAATTTAGTAAAAAAGTTGAATAAAATAAAATATCGAAAAACAGAAAATAAGAAACAGGTGACAGTTTAAAAAGGTGCTAAGTTCGGCCGGATCGAATCTTGGGAACCCACCACCATGGCTACTGCTAAAAATTTATACAAAATAAATTTAGTTGAAGGGCATAATTTTATTCTACCAAACTTCTGGCAAAACAACAAAAATTAAAGCTATAGGAACCGAACAAGGATGATCCAGAGACCGGTTTACATGGGAGCTATATCAGGTTATAGACTGATTTGGACCGTACTTGGCACAGTTGTTGGAAGTTGGAACATTACACTGCATGCAAAATTTCAGCCAAAACGGACGAAAGTTGTGGCTTGTAAAGGCTTAAGAAGTCAAGTCGGGAGATCGGTTTATATGGGAGCTATATCAGGTTATTGACCTATTTTGGCCGTACTTGGTACATATGTTGGAAGTCGTTACGGAACTTTACATGCCAAATTTCAGCCAAATCGGACGAAAATTGCGGCTTGTAAGGGCTCCAGAAGTCAAATCGGGAGATCGGTTTATATGGGAGCTATATCAGGTTATAAACCGATTCGGACCGTACTTGGTACATATGTTGGAAGTCGTTATGGAACTTTACATGCGAAATTTTAGCCAAATCGGACGAAAATTGCGGCTTGTAAAGGCTTAAGAAGTCAAATCGGGAGATCGGTTTATACGGTAGCTATATCAGGTTATTGACCTATTTGAGCCGTACCTGGCACAGTTGTTGGAAGTCGTTACGGACCTTTACATGCGAAATTTCAGCCAAATCGGACGAAAATTGCGGCTTGTAAAGGCTCCAAAAGTCAAATCGGGAGATCGGTTTATATGGGAGCTATATCTAAATCCGAACCGATATGGCCACGAACTACATCAATCGTTTTTATTGTGCAGAAGTTCAAGCGGATGGCTTTACGCGTTGGACCACTGTCTTGTTTTCGACAGACGGACGGACGGATATGGTGCAGATAGAATCATATTAGGATATAGTTGTTATATTACCAGAAACTTTATCCAAATATGCTTCTATCTGCACCATATTCAGGAAGGATGTGTAGGGGTCTGTAGCGTACTCATGTATTCATGCCATAGAATCGATGTTACTTGTAGCGTACTCATATCATAGAATCAATGTAACAACCAACAAATATGGTTTAAACAAAGAGAGTGTCAAATTACACTAAGCCACACCCAACATGAATGAATGCCCAAACGCTAGCTAAGCATAAACAGCAATATAACCACTAAGGAAAGGCAAAAGTCGGGCGGTGCCGACTGTATAATACCCTACACCTACAATTGGGAGCTATATTCAATTCTGAAACAATTTTGATCGACCTCGGCAAGCAGATATGTTCAAACTGTAATAACTACGGTTGACAAATGACAACATTATTGGAAATTGCCCAAAATCTGACAAACATATATATAGAAGCTATATCTAATTCTGAACCGATTTCGAGCAAACTTCTCAGATAGTGAGGAAGTCGTCGAGCAAGGCGTTGTACAAAATTTTGGAAAGATGGGTCAATAAATGCGATTGCAATGGTTCTAGAAGTGATAATCGGGCGATATTATATATAAGAGCTATATCTAAATCTGAATCGATTTCTATGAAATTCGCCAGTAATGTCGAGAGTCATACGAAAATCCTTCCTACCAAATTTCGAGGGAATGGGTTTACTAATGACCTTTTTATTGCATTATTACTGTAAATCGGACGAACATATATATGGGAGCTATATCCAAATCTGGACCGATTTCTATAAAATTCGCCAGTTATATTAGGAGTCATAAGAAAATCACTCCTGCCAAATTTCAAGAGAATCGGTTAACAAATTACCATTTTACTGCTGTATTACTGCAAATCGGACGAACATATATATGGGAGATATATCCAAATCTGAACCGATTTCTATAAAATTCACCAGTTATATTGGGAGTCATAAGAAAATCACTCCTGCCAAATTTCAAGAGAATCGGTCAACAAATGACCATTTTATTGCTGTATTACTGCAAATCGGACGAACATATATATGGGATCTATATCCAAATCTGAGCCGATTTCATTCAAACTTCTCAGATATTGTAGTAGTCGTCGAGGAAGGTGTTGTGCAAATTTTTGGGAAGATTGGTCAATAAAAGAGTTTGCAATGATTCTAGGAGTGAAAATCGGACGATATATATATATATATATGAGAGCTATATCTAAATCCGAATCGATTTCTATGAAATTCACCAATAATGTCGACAGTCATAAGAAAATCCTTCCTACCAAATTTCGAGAGAATCGGTTAACAAATGCCCATTTTATTGCATTATTTCTACGAATCGGACGAACATATATATGGGAGATATTTCCAAATCTGAACCGATTTCTATGAAATTCACCAGTAATGTCGAGAGTCATAAGGAAATCCTTCCCACAAAATTTCGAGAGAATCGGTTGACAAATGACCTTTTTATTGCATTATTACTGCAAATCGGACGAACATATATATGGGAGATATATCCAAATCTGAACCGATTTCTATAAAATTCACCAGTCATATTGGGAGTCATAAGAAAATCACTCCTGCCAAATTTCGAGAGAATCGGTCAACAAATGACCTTTTTATTGCTGTATTACTGCAAATCGGACGAACATATATATGAGAGCTATATCCAAATCTGATCCGATTTTTTCCAATTTCAATAGGCTTCGCTCCCGAGGCCGAAAAACATGCCTGTACCAAAATTCAAGACGATCGGAGGAAAATTGTGATCTGTAGTTTGTACACAAATTAACATGGACAGACAGACGGACGGACAGACAGACGGACATAGCTAAATCGAATCAGAAAGTGATTCTAGATCGATCGGTATACTTATCAAAGGGTCTATCTATATTCCTTTTGGGTGTTACAAACTAATTCACCAAGTTATAATACCCTGTACCACAGTAGTGGTGTAGGGTATAAAAACGAATATTTCGAAGTGTTGCAAACGCAACAACAAAATGAATATACCCTTTATCTTATGGTGGTGCGAAGAAGTTTGAGAAGATTCCTTATTGGAAAGTTCATGGGTTATAATGCATTTGCAAACTCCTTATTTGCCTAGTTCATGGCTTTTAAAACATTTGGCTTTTTACGCCTTTTATTTCCCAATTTTATTCAATTTATTTCTGAAATTATTGTTTATTGTTTGGCTTTTACACCAAAAACTTAATTTATTCAACTAATGCTATTTGCCATTTCTAAATAAAATCAAATAAACCAAATTTTAAACCAACATGTACTAGTACGTATCTATATATGCGTATATATTTCCAGTTCAAATGTTTACAATTTTTGCCCAAATAAATATGAATTGAATTTTTTTGAAGTTTTTGATTACTTTTGAGTTCATATAACATAACATTTGGTTATGTTGGCAAATAATCTGAACATGGTCATTTCAATTTATTTACTTTGTTAGTTATACAACAACTCTATTTGAAAATTGTATTAAGTTTTATATATCAATACATAAACAAGGATTAAATTTTTTGATGGAATATTAAATTAAGGAGAAATGGTGGGGCGAAATCATTTGCCTATTGGTAAAAGTGGTATTCCATGAAACGTTCACTAACTATGCTTCTGGTTGCCTGTTTGTATCGCTGACTGCCTACATGTCTTTCTGTTTATTTTTCTATCTATCTTTCTGTCTGGCCTTCCATCTGTCTTTCTGTTTGTCTTTCTGTCTGTCTTTCTGTCGATCTTTCTGTTTGTCTTTCTGTCTGTCTTTCGGTCGATCTTTCTGTCTATTTTCCTGTCTGGCCTTCCATCTATCTTTCTGTTTGTCGTTCTGTCTTTCTGTGTGGCCTTCCACCTGTCTTTCTGTTTGTCGTTCTGTCTGTCTTTCTGTCTATCTTTATGTCTGGCCTTCCATCCGTCTTTCTGGTTGTCGTTCTATCTAACTTTCTGTCTATCTTTCTGTTTCTCTTTCTGTCTGTCTTTCTATCTCCCTGTCTGCCTGTCTTGCTGTCGGTCTTTCAGTTTGTCGTTCTGTCTGTCTTTCTGTCGGTCTTTCAGTTTGTCGTTCTGCCTGTCTTTCTGTCGGTCTTTCTGACTATCTTTCTGTCTGGCCTTCCATCTGTCTTACTGTTTGTCGTTCTGTCTGTCTTTCTGTCTGTCAGGCCTTCCATCTGTCTTTCTGTTTGTCGTTCTGTCTGTCTTTCTGTCGGTTGTTCTGCCTGTCTTTCTGTCGGTATTTCAATTTGTCGTTCTGTCTGTCTTTCTGTTTGTTGTTCTGTCTATCTTTCTATCTGGCCTTCCATCTGTCTTTCTGTTTGTCGTTCTATATGTCTTTCTCTCGGTCTTTCTGTTTGTCTTTCTGTCTGTCTTTCTGGCGGTCTTTCTGTCTACCTTTATGTCTGTCTTTCTGTCGGTTTTTCAGTTTGTCGTTCTGTCTGTCTTTCTGTCGGTCTTTCTGTCTACCTTTCTGCCTGGCTTTCCATCTGTTTGTCGTTCTGCCTGTCTTTTTGTCGGTCTTTCTGTCGATTTTCTTGTCTGGCCTTCCATCTATATTTCTGTTTGTCTTTCTGTCTGGCCTTCCATCTATCTTTCTGTTTGTCGTTCTGTCTATCTTTTGGTCTATCTTTCTGTCTGGCCTTCCATCTGTCTTTCTGCTTGTCGTTCTATCTGTCTTTCTCTCGGTCTTTCTGTTTATCTTTCTGTTGGTCTTTCTGCCTGTCTTTCTGTCGGTATTTCAGTTTGTCGTTATGTCACTCTTTCAGCCTGTCTTTCTGTCTGGCCTTCCATCTGTCTTTCTGTTTGTCGTTCTGTCTGTCATTTTGTGTGTCTTTCTGTCTGTCTTTCTGTTTGCTTTTCTGTCCGTCTTTCTGTCTGTCCTTCCATCTGTCTATCTGTTTGTCGGTCTATCGATCCTTTTGTCTATCTTCCTCTCTGGCCTTCCATTTATCTTTATGTTTGTCGTTCTTTCTGTTTTTCTATCGTTCTGTCTGTCAGAACGAAGGTCAGACAGAAAGACAATCAGAAAGACCGATAGAAAGACAGACAGAACGACAAACAAAAAGACAGATGGAAGGCCAGACAGGAAGATAGACAGAAAGACCGATAGACCGACAAACATATAGACAGACGGAAGGACACGGAAAGACAGACAGAAAGGCAGACAGAAAGACCGTTGTGTCTGTCTTTCTGTCTGCCGTTGTGTCTGCCTTTCTGTCTGTCTTTCCGTGTCCTTCCGTCTGTCTATCTGTTTGTCGGTCTATCGGTCTTTCTGTCTATCTTCCTGTCTGGCCTTCCATCTGTCTTTTTGTTTGTCGTTCTGTCTGTCTTTCTATCGGTCTTTCTGATTGTCTTTCTGTCTGACCTTCGATCTGTCTTTCTGTCTATCTTTCTGTCTAGCCTTCCATCTGTCTTGCTGTTTGTCGTTCTTTCTGTCTGGCCTTCCATCTGTCTTTCTGTTTGTCGTTCTGTCCGTCGATCTGCCGGGCTTTCTGTTTGTCGTTCTGTCTGTCTTTCTGTCGGTCTTTCTGTCTATCTTTCTGTCTGGCCGTCCATCTGTCTTTCTGTTTGTCGTTCTGTCTGTCTTTCTGTCGGTCTTTCTGTTAGCCTTTCTGTCTGTCCTTCCATCTGTTTTTCAGGTTGTCTGTCCTTCATCTGCCAGATTGTCCATCTGTCTATCGGACGTCTGCCTATGGACCTGGTCTGTTGAAATCATTATCAATATTTATACCCTACACCACTACTGTGGTACAGGGTATTATAACTTAGTGAATTAGTTTGTATCACCCAAAAGGAAGAGAGATAGACCCATTGATAAGGGTACCGATCGACTCAGAATCACTTTCTGATTGGATTTAACTATGCCCGTCTGTCTGTCTGTCTGTCTGTCTGTCCATGTTAATTTATGTACAAACTACAGGTCGCAATTTTCATCCGATAGTCTTCAAATTTGGTATGGGCAAGTTTTCGGCCTATAGACGAAACCAATTGAAATTGGAAAAAATCGGTTCAGATTTGGATATAGCTCCCATAGATATGTTCGTCCGATTTGCAGTAATACTGCATTAAAATGGTCACTTATAATCCGATTCTCTCGAAATTTGGCATGAAGGATTTTTTTATGACTCCCGGTATTACGAGTGAATTTCACCGAAATCGGTTTAGATTTAATGTTGCAATAAAAATGTCGTTTGTTATCTTATTCTTTCGAAATTTGGTAGGAAGGATTTTCTCTTAATTCCCGACATTTTTAGTGAATATCATCGAAATCGGCTCAGATTTGGATATAGCTGCCATATATACGTTCGTCCGATTTGCAGTAATAATGCAATAAAATGGTCTTTTGTTAGCCGATTGTCTTGAAATTTTGTAGGAAGGATTTTCTCTTGACTTTTGACATTACTTGTGAATATCATGGAAATCGGTTCAGATTCAGATATAGCTCTCGTATATATATAGCCCGATTTTCACTCCTAGAGCCATCGCAAGCGCATTTATTGACCAACCTTGTCAATATTTTGTACAACGCCTTCCTCGAGCACATCCACAATGTTTATACAGTTTGCTCGGCATCGGTTCAGATTTGGATATAGCTCCCATATATACGTTCGTCCGATTTGCAGTAATAATGCAATAAAATGGTCTTTTGTTAGCCGATTGTCTTGAAATTTGGTAGGAAGGATTTTCTCTTGACTCTCGACATTACTTTTGAATATCATGGAAATCGTTTCAGATTTGAATATAGCTCTCATATATATATATTGCCCGATTTTCACTTCTAGAGCCATTGCAAGCGCATTTATTGACCAACCTTGTCAATATTTTGTACAACGCCTTCCTCGACGACTACCACAATATATGAGAAGATTGCTTGAAATCGGTCCAGATTTGGCTATAGCTCCCATATATATGTTCGTCCGATTTGCAGTAATAACGCAATAAAATGGTCATTTGTTAACCGATTCTCTTGAAATTTGGTAGGAAGGATTTTCTCTTGACTCTCGACATTACTTGTGAATATCATGGAAATCGGTTCAGATTTAGATATAGCTCTCGTATATATATAGCCCGATTTTCACTCCTAAAGTCATTACAAGCGCATTTATTGACCAACCTTGTCAATATTTTGTACAACGCCTTCCTCGACGACTACCACAATATATGAGAAGATTGCTTGAAATCGGTCCAGATTTGGATATAGCTCCCATATATATGTTCGTCCGATTTGCAGTAATAACGCAATAAAATGGTCACTTGTTAACCGATTCTCTTGAAATTTGGTAGGAAGGATTTTCTTTTGACTCTCGACATTACTTATGAATATCATGGAAATCGGTTCAGATTTACATATAGCTGTCATGTATGTATATCGCCCGATTTTCACTCCTAGAGCCATTGCAAGTGCATTTTTTGACCATTCTTACCAAAATTTTGCACAACGCTTTCCTCCACGACTACCACATTATCTGAGAAGTTTGCTCGAAATCGGTTTAGAATTAGATATAGCTCCCATATATATGTTCGTAAAATTTTGGGTAATTTGCAATAATGTTGTCATTTGTGAACTGTAGATATAACAGTTTAAACATATTTGCTCGAAATGTGATACGGATTGTTTAACAACCCATCTGAAAACATCCGGCGAGGTCCATCAAAATTGTTTTGGAATTAGACATAGCTCACACTTTGTACCTATAGGGTAGGTGTAGGGTATTATAAAGTCGGCACCGCCCGACTTTTGCCATTCCTTACTGATTTTTGTTATAAATCCCCATTTGCTTAAGGACTTAAAATTGACTTGCCTTATGGAGGGCTTCATCACTTGCTTTTCGTTGTTTTTGTCCGTCTATCTGTCTTTTTGTCTGTTTTCAGGTCATCTGTCCTTCTGTTCGTATATTTGATAGTTTGACTGTCCCTTCGTCTGTCTGCCTATCTATCTGCTTGTTTGTCTGTCTGTTGAAACCATTATCATTTTTTTTTTTTTCGTTAAATCTCCTTTTGCTTAAGAACTTAGAATCGACTAGCCTTATTGAAGGCTTCATCACTTAAATCACTTGACTTTTCGTTGTTGCATATTTGCATACAATTTTCCAATACATGTTTCGATTAAAGCAACAAACGACACTTTATGGATTTTTCATGTTTTCTGATGGCTAAATAACCTTTCTGGGAAAATCTCTCATGATAGGCATTTACTAAATGTCACAGCTCATCACTTCCCCCGTTGTGTGTTTGTGGCTATGTGGTTGACGAAATTCTTAACACGTCTTAAGCTATTTTAAGCTCTTGGGGCAGGAATAAAAATATATTTTTTCTGGTAATTGGACCTCCTCCTACAATTATTTTGTGGCCATAGCAGTTTATAAATATAGAACAAAATCTTGCAAAGGACTTTTTAAGTACTTTGGTGTTTAAATAAATCTTCTGAGAATTCGATGGCAAAAAAAGGGACTTTAGCCCATTTCTATACCTTCTTCGTAATTCGATTTGTGGCACTTTGAAAAATTTATCGAATACCCCACAAAATATGTATTTTTCATCGTGGTCGTATTTTAAGTCGAACTGGTAGTCCGTAAGTCGAGATCCCGCTAACTTTCGATAGGGTCAAGTTATCCGCTCAAAATTTTGCACAAATAGTTTTCATCAACGTTGGTTAGTTGAGCGCCAGTGTTATAAGGACCACGCCCACTAGGGCATCCCACGCATAGACATACAGATTAAGTATCAGGCAGCCTTTGCGGCTATTAGACGTTAGTCGATTGGAAAATGGATAGAGGATAAGATCTGGTCATACCATCACTCTAAAATCGAAGTGACAATAGGAAACCTGGGAGGAGTGGAAGAAGTTTCCGATCGGATACCTGGGACTGAGGTAGAGTGCGACACACTGCAGCCAGCTGCGCATTCTAGGATTGACGGAACTCTGGTATACCCATCTGAAAGTTCATGCTACAAAAATTGATTAAAGCTTGAGGACAGATTGGGGCTGGGCGTCTTCATTGAGTACCCTGGGAATGAGATCTGTTTTAGACGGCCTTACTATAATACGGCCAATCGGTGCAACACACTGCAGCCAGCTGCGCATTCTAGGATTGACGGAACTCTGGTATACCCATCTGAAAATTCATGCTACAAAAATGGATCAAAGCTTGAGGACAGAGTGGGCCTGGGCATCTTCATTGAGAACCCATGAACTGATATCTGTTTTAGACTGCCTTATCATAATACGGCCCAGCGGGCGGACATTAGCCCGATCATGTAATACTTGAGGGGGTGGGGTGTTAACGCTAGGAAGTCGACGGTGAACATCTTTACGGACAGCTTACTGGGCATGAGGACAATAAAATCCAGAACGGTAAGGTCATGCACAATCTTGGAGAGTTAGTAACGCCTTTTCTGAGGATGGCACGATCCGCATCGTTTGGGTGCCGGGCAATAGCGGACTGCCGTCAATTAACTTGGTTAACCCGAAACCTTTCGGGGCTATGCAGTCCAAGATAAAGGCGTGGGCAACTAATGCGCGCAGGCAATACAGCGAAACCGTCGGTGGGACCACGAAAAATCCTATGAGGACATTCAGACTGTCAGTAGACGAAGCTTTTACTGAAAGGAAACAAGAAGGAGGTCGGTATAGCTATTGGTATCATAACGGGGAACATAGGACGCAGGTTAAGTTTTGAACAGGCAAAATCGGTCTATATTTAAATATAGCTGTTCTGCCGATTTAGGGTCTGAAGCCCATAAGAGCTGCATTTATTTCCCGATTTCGCGAAATCTAAAACAGTGAGATATATTACGACTCCCGACATCCGACCCAAATATGTTTCAGAGCGGACCATATTTAGATATATCTGCCATAAAGACCCATCTGCCGATTTAGGGTTCGAATCCCATAAAAGTTTTACTTATAACTGGATTTTCCTGAAATTTGAGTTAGTTGTTCTAAGCCTCCTAACTTCCAACCCCAATATGGTTCAGAGCGGACCATATAGATATAGCTGCCTTATAGACCGATCTGCCGATTTAATTTCTGAAGACCATAAAAGCTTCATTCATTACCCGATTTCACAGAAATTTGGGACAGTCAATAACGATAGGCCCCTCGACATCCTTGTGTTATTTGATCTAGAATTTGTTTTAGGTAAAATTTCATAGAAATTTTGTCTTTAGGTAAAATTTCATAGAAATTTTGTCTTTAGGTAAAATTTTATAGAAATTTTGTCTTTAGGTAAAATTTCATAGAAATTTTGTCTTTAGGTAAAATTTCATAGAAATTTTGTCTTTAGGTAAAATTACATAGAAATTATGTCTTTAGGTAAAATTTCATAGAAATTTTGTCTTTATGCATAATTTCATAGAAATTTTGTCTATAGGTAAAATTTCATAGAAATTTTGTCTTTAGGTAAAATTTCATACAAATTTTGTCTTTAGGTAAAATTTCATAGAAATTTTGTCTTTAGGTAAAATTTCATAGAAATTTTGTCTTTATGCATAATTTCATAGAAATTTTGTCTTTTAGTAAAATTTCATTGAAATTTTGTCTTTAGGTAAAATTTCACAGCAATTTTGTCTTTAGGTAAAATTTCATAGAAATTTTGTCTTTAGGTAAAATTTCATAGAAATTTTGCCTTTAGGTAAAATTTCGTAGAAATTTTGTCTTTTGGTAAAATTTCATAGAAATTTTGTCTTTAGGTAAAATTTCATAGACATTTCGTCTTTAGGTAACATTTCATAGAAATTTTGTCTTTAGGTAAAATTTCATAGAAATTTTGTCTTTAGGTAAAATTTCATAGAAATTTTTGTCTTTAGGTAAAATTTCATAGAAATTTTGTCTTTAGGTAAAATTTCATAGAAATTTTGTCTTAGGTAAAATTTCATAGAAATTTTGTCTTTAGGTAAAATTTCATAGAAATTTTGTCTATAGGTAAAATTTCATAGAAATTTTGTCTTTAGAGAAAATTTCATAGAAATTTTGTCTTTAGAGAAAATTTCATAGAAATTTTGTCTTTAGGTAAAATTTCATAGAAATTTTGTCTTTAGGTAAAATTTCATAGAAATTTTGTCTTTAGAGAAAATTTCATAGAAATTTTGTCTTTAGAGAAAATTTCATAGAAATTTTGTCTTTAGAGAAAATTTCATAGAAATTTTGTCTTGAGAGAAAATTTCATAGAAATTTTGTCTTTAAAGAAAATTTCATAGAAATTTTGTCTTTAGAGAAAATTTCATAGAAATTTTGTCTTTAGAGAAAATTTCATAGAAATTTTGTCTTTAGAGAAAATTTCATAGAAATTTTGTCTTTAGAGAAAATTTCATAGAAATTTTGTCTTTAGAGAAAATTTCATAGAAATTTTGTCTTTAGAGAAAATTTCAAAGAAATTTTGTCTTTAGAGAAAATTTCATAGAAATTTTGTCTTTAGAGAAAATTTCATAGAAATTTTGTCTTTATGTAAAATTTCATAGAAATTTTGTCTTTAGGTAAAATTTCATAGAAATTTTGTCTTTAGGCAAATTTTCATAGAAATTTTGCCTTTAGGTAAAATTTCATAGAAATTTTGTCGTTAGGTAAAATTTCATAGAAATTTTGTCTTTACGTAAAATTTCATAGAAATTTTGTCTTTACGTAAAATTTCATAGAAATTTTGTCTTTACGTAAAATTTTATAGAAATTTTGTCTTTACGTAAAATTTCATAGAAATTTTGTCTTTAGGCAAAATTTCATAGCAATTTTGTCTTTAGGTAAAATTTCATAGAAATTTTGTCTTTAGAGAAAATTTCAAAGAAATTTTGTCTTTAGGTAAAATTTCATAGAAATTTTGTCTTTAGGTAAAATTTCATAGAAATTTTGTCTTTAGGTAAAATTTCATAGAAATTTTATCTTTAGGTACAATTTCAAAGAAATTTTGTCTCTATGCAAAATTTCATAGATTTTGCATGAAATGGCCCATATGTATTTGTACAATAATATTATCCATTTTTTCATTCTTTAGCTCTCATGCCACTTTAATGTTCTGCTGAAAATTTGAAAATTTCTTCTGTCCATTCCTCAATGGCTTCCTTGCAGCAAAAATAAAAAAAAAACTCTTTTAATTCTTTCTCTACTCTCCCACAGACGTTTTTTTGTGTGAAACCTTTTTAAAAAAGATTCCTACCGAAATCCCTAAATCAAGTGGCGTATTTAAATTTCAAATATGTTGACCCATTTATCATAAAACCTAACAAATTGTTTCCTATTATTTATGCGGCATATATAATACAAGCATTTAACACATAATAAATAATAGCAGATTTCTCTTTTGCCGGAAATCTCTTCAGAAAATATTCACACTTCTTTATCAAGGCACTAAGAGCTCGTGCCTACTGCCTTAGACTAAGGCCAACAATGCCCCATACGCCTGAAAGTACGCTTTAAATATAGCATTAATATTAAAATGATATATGTATGCTGTGTAGGGTATGCATGGTCTTTTCCTTTTTTACCTCCCACTTCCCACTCGTTCTTCTATAGGGGGGAAAAAGTGAGAGAGACGAATGCTTACAATACATTCTAAGCACTCCATAGTAATTGGCAGATGTGTTCTTATCTTGGCTTCATATTCCGCTCATAAATCTTGACATGAGCATAATTTTCTTGAGCATATGTTTAAGGCTGGGAAGTCTATAAAAACAAGAAAATAAGGCATTATTGTATGGGTGTGTGTGTGTGTGTATGCATGTGTTTGTAAGCTGTGCGTGTTGAATGCTATTTAAGTATCCTTTCTTCACATTATAACTTATTTTAAGACATTTTTCTTAACGTCTTTTTAATTTTCGTTTTTTTTTGTGTGTTATTGCTCATAGATTTGAGGAGTGAAAAGGCCTTTTTTGTGGGAGCATATTTTTGGGCTTACTGCCAAAGTCATCAATCACCACACACATATATTGAAGGTTAACAATATAAGAAGACTTTTTCAAGTTATTTTGGTAGTCATTGAAATTGATACAAATTAAATAAAAATAATGAAAAATTTATGTTTTGGCTAAACAAATTTGACTTTTGAAGGACGAAAGGTAAAAATTTGTTAAACAAACTCATGGAAAAGCAGAAAGCTAAGAAAAGCATCCAACAGAAACTTGAATAGAAATTAAATTTATTTTTAGAATAGACCCAAAATATAACGCCCAAGCAGCAAAGTTAGTAAAGAAAGCGTTTGACCAGTTGGGGAGTTTCGATTGTCCTCATAGGCCTTGGTCTCTTTCTTATGTAATGTCTTAGGAGAGGCAGGGAAGAGTTGTTTTAATCTATCACATCCGTTATAATCTAGGACTAGGAACTTCCTTTATGCATTTGTCTAAAAAAATGCTCATATCAATATAATTTTTTAAATGCTATTCGTAATTTATATGCCTTACCTGTGGCTTTTAGGGAATATTAACCTCACGTATATTCATTATTGATATTTATAAATAGATTTCTTTCCACCTCATTTGTTGCAATAACAAAATGTAATTATGTGTTACCACAACAACTAGCAAATTATCTATGTATGTGTTTCATTCAAAACGCAAACATACCATCGATTAGTTGTGTGGAAGCCTTGCAGCCATTGCTGCAAATGTGATTCGCATGAATGGCAGCACGAAATGGTAATTTTTTCTTCATTCCTAATCCATTGTTGACTCTGCGATAACACAATAATGGGGATAGGAGGGAAATTGGCGATAAAGGTAAACATTTAAGAGATAAATTTTCTCTAAAGACAAAATTTTCGCTAAGCACAGAATTTCTAAGAAAATTTTCTCTTAAGACAAAATTTCTATGAAATTTTATCTAAAGACAAAATTTCTATGAAATTTTACCTAAAGACAAAATTTCTATGAAATTTTACCTAAAGACAAAATTTCTAGGAAATTTTACCTAAAGACAAAATTTCTATGAAATTTTACCTAAAGCCAAAATTTATATGAAATTTTACCTAAAGACAAAATTTATATGAAATTTTACCTAAAGACAAAATTTCTATGAAATTTTACATAAAGACAAAATTTCTAAGAAATTTTCCCAAAGACAAAATTTCTATGAAATTTTACCTAAAGACAAAATTTCTATGAAATTTTACCTAAAGACAAAATTTCTATGAAATTTTACCTAAAGACAAAATTTCTACGAAATTTTACCTAAAGACAAAAATTTCGATGAAATTTTACCTAAAGACAAAATTTCTATGAATTTGTACCTAAGACAACATTTTTATGAAATTGTACCTAAAGACAAAATTTCTATGAAATGGTACCTAAAGACCAAATTTCTATGAAATTTTACCTAAAGACCAAATTTCTATGAAATTTTACCTAAAGACAAAATTTCTATGAATTTGTACCTAAAGACAAAATTTCTATGAAATTTTCCCTAAAGACAAAATTTCTAAGAAATTTTACCTAAAGACAATTTCTATGAAATGTTCTGTAAAGACAACATTTTTATGGAATTTTCCCTAAAGACAAAATTTCTAAGAAATTTTACCTAAAGACAAAATTTCTATGAAATTTTACCTAAAGACCAACTTTCTATGGAATTTTCCCTAAAGACAAAATTTCTAAGAAATTTTACCTAAATACAAAATTTCTATGAAATTTTACCTAAAGACCAAATTTCTATGAAAATTTACCTGAAGACCAAATTTCTATGAAATTTTACCTGAAGACCAAATTTCTATGAAATTTTACCTAAAGACAAAATTTCTATGAAATTTTACCTAAAGACAAAATTTCTATGAAATTTTACCTAAAGACAAAATTTCTATGAAATTTTACCTAAAGACAAAAATTTCGATGAAATTTTACCTAAAGACAAAATTTCTATGAAATTTTACCTAAAGACAAAATTTCTATGAAATAGTACCTAAAGGCAAAATGTTTATGAAATTTTACCTAAAGACAAAATTTCTATGAAATTTTACCTAAAGACACAATTTCTATGAAATTGTACCTAAAGACAAAATTTCTATGAAATTTTACCTAAAGACAAAATTTCTAAGAAATTTTCTCTAAAGACAAAATTTCTATAAAATTTTACCTAAAGACAAAATTTCTATGAAATTTTCTCTTAGACAAAATTTCTATGAAATTTTACCTAAAGACAAAATTTCTATGAAATTTTCTCTAAAGACAAAATTTCTATGAAATTTTCTCTAAAGACAAAATTTCTATGAAATTTTCGCTAAAGACAAAATTTCTATGAAATTTTCTCTAAAGACAAAATTTCTATGAAATTTTCTCTAAAGACAAAATTTCTATGAAATTTTCTCTAAAGACAAAATTTCTATGAAATTTTCTCTAAAGACAAAATTTCTATGAAATTTTCTCTAAAGACAAAATTTCTATGAAATTTTCTCTAAAGACAAAATTTCTATGAAATTTTCTCTAAAGACAAAATTTCTATGAAATTTTCTCTAAAGACAAAATTTCTATGAAATTTTCTCTAAAGACAAAATTTCTATGAAATTTTCTCTAAAGACAAAATTTCTATGAAATTTTCTCTAAAGACAAAATTTCTATGAAATTTTCTCTAAAGACAAAATTTCTATGAAATTTTCTCTAAAGACAAAATTTCTATGAAATTTTCTCTAAAGACAAAATTTCTAAGAAATTTTCTCTAAAGACAAAATTTCTATGAAGTTTTCTCTAATTCTGCCCGAATTTTTCACAAAAATTAACAAAATTACCCATGCCAGGCAAAGATGGTTTGCAAATTGCCATTTAATTCAAAATTGAAATAAATCATACGCTCCACTGGACATTGCTTAACCCATCATCATAATCACTATTAACAATACGCTCCAAGGTACATTCCACATCATAGTACTTTGACAAAATACAAGTAAAACTTCAATAAGTTACGGCAGCACAGTTTCTATTTTCAAAAACAGAACATTTCTGTTCTTAGCTGCAAATCAGTTTTTAGTTATATCACAACAACGTCGCTTTTATAAACCAAGCACCCATTAATTCTTTAATTAAAAAATTTTACTATCAAAGCAAGAGCTGCTTTGACAATAACTTTAATACCCACCAGACAACTTTATCAAATTCTATTTAATATGCTTTCATTTTTAAGCCATTTCAAAGCCCTACGAAACAACGACCTTGGAACTGCATGTAATTTGCCCTTGTGCAACCAACCTTGCCAATTAACTTATCTGCTCATTAAAATTAAAATTACAATCATCAATGGTTATAATTTAAGACTTCAAATGAATTCTGATTATGGCGAGTTCTTGCCATTGCAAAAAATTGTAAAAAAAGATCCTTAGTGGAATTTACCATTCACTTTCAAGGCTTTACAATGAAGTTTTCGTTTGAGAAATTTCTAAAGGGGGGATGATAGAGAAAAGTTGATTACATTTAAGTACCAATTAAAATTGCTTGCAACTATGGCACTTTTTTATACCCACCAGCTTAGGATAGGGGTATACCAATCTAGTCATTCCGTTTGTAACACCTTGAAATGTTGATCTGCGATCCCGTAAAGTATAGATATTCTGGATCATCTCTACTCAGAATATAGCCATGTCCGTCCGTCCGTCTGTCTGTCAAAATCACGTTAGCGTTCGAACCCATAAAGCTTGTCGCTTAAAATTTTGCACAGATATTTCTTATTGATGTAGGTCGTTGGGGATTGAAAATGGGCCATATCGGTTCCGATTTGGATATGGCCCCCATATAAACCCATCCTCCGATTTGACTTCTTAAACCCCTAGAAGACTGAATTTTCATCCGATTTGGCTAAAACTTAGAACAAAGACTTGAGTTATGACTTTCGACATCCTTGCCAAGTATGATCCGAACCGGTCCATAAACAGTTAAAGCTCCCATAAAAACTGATCCCCGTGTTTGACTTCTTGAGCCCTTAGAAGCCTCAATTTTCATCCAATTTGGCTGAATTTGGAACGAAAATTTGGGTTACGAATTCCGACATCTATGCCAAGTATGATTCGAATCGGTCTATAAAAAGTTATAGCCCCCGGATTAACTTCTTGAACCCTTAGAAGCCTCAATTTTCATCGGACTTGGCTGAAATTTGAAACAAAAACTTGAGTTATGACGTTGAACATCAATTCCAAATATGATCCAATCGGTCCATAAACAGATATAGCCCCCCTCCGATCACCGGATTTGACTTCTTCAGCCCAAAATGCTTACCTGATTTGGCTGAAATTCGACCCAAAAACCTATATTGTGACCTGCAACATTATCAGTTTATCGTTATCAGGATAGACACGAATAAAAGATAGACAGAAGAAATGGAGAGCACGAGCGGGGGTGAACAAACGCCCATCCCCACACAAGCATGGATGTACCTAAGCCGGCGCTTGTGGAACCCCCCGATGGAACCATACAGTTCCTTCAACAAATCGCAGGAGACCTACCAGAGGTACATGCTCAAATTCACCCAGATCACAGAAGAAACGGCTCCCCAGAAAGGAGAGCCTACGTCCCTGCAGAACCTGACATGATCACACCAAATGCTCAATAGTCTGCTCTTCATTCTCATCGAGGTAATTCCTACAGAAGTCATGTGCGCCGCCAAGCGTCATGTCAGATATACCAGATTTTCTAAAAGCGCGCACCGGTTTGTAATCGATTGGCCAACTGATCGGACCATTTTTTTTTCGAAAGTACGGTTCGCTACTTACGATATCCAGAAATTCAATATACACTTCTGCCTCTTTCCCCCCTCCTATCCTTAATTATCCTCTCCAACGCAATAAACTGCATATAAAGGGGAAATCCTTTGCTTGTTGGTTGATTGAAATAAAAATGCTCTCGTCTCTCTACACTTCTGCCTCTTTCCCCCCTCCTATCCTTAATTATCCTCTGCAACGCAATGAACTGCATATAAAGGGAAAATCCTTTGCTTGTTGGTTGATTGAAAAAAAAATGCTCTCGTCTCTCTCTGAAAAAAAACGCTCTGGTCCTCCTCCGGTCGATGACCGGCCATAGCGCCTTTGCAGACCGACAACCAACCAACGAGTCCCACCATGCTACCGACGCCGCCTTGGCCATCCCCTTACTGTGTTCAGTAGCTCCACAAGTGGCCGGAGACTGGTCCACCCGGTTCAGACGAACCCCTCCTGGCGCACTCGTCCGCCCCCTCATTCCTTGGAATCCTCTCATGCCCAGGAACCCATGTCAGCGTTAAATCGTGGGCCCGAAGCCTATCCAGGGACTCCAAACAATCTACCAAGCTTCTCGACCTCACCATCCTCGACCCTAAGGCCTTGACCGCCGCCATAAATTCCGAGTTTCGAGGGCGGTAAATTCCTTACTAGAATTGCCTTGCAGCCACTGCAATGGCACAGACCTCTGCCTGAAAGACCATAAACTCGTGCGGCATTCTCAGAGACATACTGATATTGATTGCATGAGAGTAGACCCTCAATCCAGTCCCTGACTCCATATTGGAGCCATCGGTGTAGATCGAGGTCTCATCCTCATCAACTACATCATTCGCCCTAAATTCATCCCTCCCAGGAAATCGAATCGCGAATGCCCTCACTCCAGTCGGCACTAGTGCAAGGTAGTCGGAGATCTTTCTCTGTCTACCCTCCGCATCCATAACTCCCAGAATCAAACTGTGGCCGCATCATACCTATATTAAGGAAGCTCGGTGGAGACTATAGTTTTTAGAGCGCACAGCGAGTCGATTAATGGCTTAGGTGTATGTCCATAGTGGCATGGGGCGGATTAATATCTGTATCCTCTTTTCAACCTAACCTAACCTATGAGTGCTGTCCGATTCAATTTGAAGCTCAATGATGATAAGGGCCCTCCTTTTTATAGCCGACTACGAACGGCGTGCCGCAGTGTGAAACGTCTTTGTGGAGAAGTTTTCACATCGCTGCCATACCAAATGGTACAGTACCTTCCAAATGTAGCCAACATTAGGAGGAGATAACCACCGCTGATGTTGGCCATTGGTTATTTGAAGGCGCCAATAACTCGCCTTGTCATCTGGAGTATCATTGGCACTCAGTGTTAAATTAAGAGCTAATGCCACCTGACTTCTCAGAGACTTTTCTCCCGAAATGGCTGACTGCCCGCAGCCGCATTTGTAGCTACTCCGCATAAAAATGAAGCTTTCCACTATCCACAACCTGCAGACGCTCCCGGTAGGTTTAAGAGGCAGTCTGCCTTCAGACTCAAATGCAAATTTTGCCCATGAACATTCCACTAAGGAACAGGGGCAAACTTCTCACATATCAATGAGTGCAGTCCGATTCAAGTTTAAACTCAATGATAAGGGACCTCCTTTTTATAGCCGAGTCCAAACGGAGTGCCGCAAAGCGACACCTCTTTGAAGAGAAGATTTACATGGCATAGTACCTCACAAATGTTGCCAGCATTAGGAGGGGAAAACCACCGCTGAAAATTTTTTCTGATGGTCTCGCCAGGATTCGAACCCAGGCTTTCAGCGTCATAGGCGGACATGCTTACCTCTCTGTTACAGGGGTCTGCCCCCAGACTCATTTAGACGTTTTCGTCCATTGTGATACCACAGGAACAGAAGAAGGAAGATGCCTTCTATTTTCTACCATCCAGATCGCTTTAAAAAGCCCAATAACTTGCGAAAGTTCACATCCGTTAAATCAGACAGGTTTTCAAAGAAATGAGAACCTAAAGTGGAACTCCTTCCGACTGTTAGTGCGGGTCACACACACAGTAGGTGTTCTATAGTCTCTTCTTCCTCAATGTTTCTATAGCCTCTGCAAAAGTCGTTGGTGTGTTCTATAGTCTCTTCTTCTTCGCTGTCCTTACAGCTTCTGCAAAAGTCATTGCTGGCAACCTTCAGTCTGTCAGCATGTTTTCCGATTAGATAGTGACCTGTCTGGACGGACACAATGACTGAGACGTCTGTTCTGGCCAATGACAGCAAAGCGGTAGCCCTCTTCAAGTCTAGACTAGGTTACATAGTTTTGGAATGCTCACAGCCCCCTCTTGGTGACCATCTATCATTCGTTGTTCTTCGGTCCTAGTCCTGAAAACCAAGCTTACATGTCGTTAGAGGCATACCTGCAGATTCCAGTATCCCTGGAATGTGTAGGGTATTACCTAGTCTCTCAAGCTCATCCGCGCCCGGTAGCTTTCAGCTAATCTTCCCGTTTCAAAGTTTCAGCCTGTGTGGTGCTCACATCCCGTGTCGGCCTGGTCCTATCACCTTTATATCCTTTCATGTATATGTCATGTTGGCTGAAGTTCAAATTTCATTTGTATTTTCAAACGACCGAAATGACAAAGTTTTTTTTTACCTTCTCTCTTTTGTTCGTTATGGCAGGAATCATGGCAAATGCAACTGTTCCAGACACTGGTTATATATCTTTTTTTAAAACATTTTTTCCATTATATTGTTGTTGTTGTTGTTTTGGCTTGCGTCATTACTCTCCATTTCAATTTTCCTGAGTAAATTCTTATGCAAATATTTTGCCTTTGTGCAATTAGAAGTACAACATTGTGGTGAAAGTGGAAATTTTGTTTGTCAAAGAAATTAAAAAGTGAAACACAATTATTTTGTTGGAATTTTTCTAAAGCCATACCACCAAGACGAAGTTGACAACTGTAGGCATATCGAATGAAGAACAAAAAACACAAAGATAAACAAAGTCTACATTACTTTTGTAAAAAGATAATAAGTGAATAAAAAAGAGGTTTTTTTTCTCTTCCGTTTTAATTGAAAGAAAAGTAAGAAAGTCAACAAAATTTAAGGATATTCTGGTTATGGTTGCTAAAAGCAAAATCCTCTAAGTAAATGAAAGGAAGAGAGCATGGTTTATGATTATCTTACAAAAAACGTTTTGGAGATAATGAAAGTTTGTGTATTTTATAACTCCTACGTGCGTTGTGAAAAGCCTATAGAAAGTATAAAACTCAAGTAACGGAATTTGTTGAAATATTTTTTTTCTTCCAAAAAATTATGTCAAATTTTTATACAATATTTATGTCAAACTTTCTTTTTCTTTGTTATTTTCTAAAGAAATAAATGCTCTGCTCAACCACATCCTTTCCTCATGCACCTTCATTGTGTGCATGAGAAAGTGAAATCAAAAAGTGTCAATAAAATCTAAAATAAATCGAATCAATTGCACAAAACGCTCACGTACCATCGATGTAACGCATTTCCGCCGGAAATCGCTTTCATTGTTCCACTCCCATGCCTGAGCATTTGCAGGTTTTGCTGCCACTGCTCCTACCCCTGCTGCTGGGAAACGGAAATGCAAGTTCTAATGCCGATAGTTGTTAAATCGTTTGCAGTGGAATTTCTGAGGGATGTGAGATATTTCCTCTTTGATGTCTATGCAATTTAGTGGGATTTTGTGGTAATGGCATTGCCCAATGCCATTTGTCACAAAAAAAAAATTTATCACAAAAATTTTCTATAGCAAATGTTGTCACAAAAATTTTCTATAGAAAATTTGTCACAAAAATTTTCTATAGAAAATTTGTCACAAAAAAATTTCTATAGAAAATTTGTCACAAAAAAATTTCTATAGAAAATTTGTCACAAAAAAAATATTTCTATAGAAAATTTGTCACAAAAAAATTTTCAAAAAAAATTTGTCACAAAAACATTTCTATAGAAAATTGTCACAAAAAAATTTCTATAGAAAATTTGTCACAAAAATTTTCTATAGAAAATTTGTGACAAAGATTTTCTATAGAAAATTTGTGACAAAAATTTTCTATAGAAAATTTGTGACAAAAATTTTCTACAGAAAATTTGTGACAAAAATATGCTATAGAAAATTTGTGACAAAAATATGCTATAGAAAATTTGTGACAAAAATATTCTATAGAAAATTTGTGACAAAAATTTTCTATAGAAAATTTGTGACAAAAATTTTCTATAGAAAATTTGTCACAAAAATTTTCTATAGAAAAGTTGTCACAAAAATTTTCTATAGAAAATTTGACACACATTTTTCTATAGAAAATTTCGTCACACATTTTTCTATAGAAAATATGTCAAAAATTTCTATAGAAAATTTGTCACAAAAAAATTTCTATAGAAAATTTGTCACAAAAAAATTTCTATAGAAAATTTGTCACAAAAAAATTTCTATAGAAAATTTGTCACAAAAAAATTTCTATAGAAAATTTGTCACAAAAAAATTTCTATAGAAAATTTGTCATAAAAAAATTTGTCACAAAAATTTTCTATGGAAAATGTTGTCACAAAAATTTTCTATGGAAAATGTTGTCACAAAAATTTTCTATAGAAAATGTTGTCACAAAAATTTTCTATAGAAAATGTTGTCACAAAAATTTTCTATAGAAAATGTTGTCACAAAAATTTTCTATAGAAAATGTTGTCACAAAAATTTTTTATAGAAAATGTTGTCACAAAAATTTTTTATAGAAAATGTTGTCACAAAAATTTTCTATAGAAAATGTCCCAAAAATTTTCTATAGAAAATTTGTGACAAAAATTTTCTATAGAAAATTTGTGACAAAAATTTGGCACAAAAATTTTCTATAGAAATTAGTCACAAAAATTTTCTATAAAATAAATGTGAGTAAATCCGATTTCTTATTCTCAACATTCCTTGGCACTTTGCCTGGCATATCAGCCAAGTAGCCATCAACTGTTCTACCCTTCAACACTCATGCCTTAACTTTTGGTACATGTCCATAAACTAATGGTATACGAAGCCAAAATTTACTTATGAAGAAACTTAGCCATTGACTCTATTTTCTCTGCTCATCCTCATAGATAAGTGTGAACACGTTTAGGCTTATAACACCTTAAGTGTAGAAAAGCCTCATAGTTTAGAAACCATTTTAAAATAAGCAAATAGGATTCACATTGAAAAGGACGGTGGGGTTAAGGGCTTGTGCTGCAAGAAAGCAAGAATGCTTTGGGCTTCATATCCAACCATTATTTACATACTCATGTGGTACTTAAGGCTAGAAGTTCCGTTAAATCGTTGCTGCTGTAAACACCTAAGCCCATGCAATAAAGTCTGAAACAGTGGTGACACTTTAAGGCAGTTGGGTTTTTTTTCTTTGATGGCATCAAAGGAAGCATGGGATATTTTTAGAAAGCTTGCATACCTTAGGGGTGGACTAAGGTTAAGTTTGATAAGAGAAAGGGTTTTGAAGAGAATTTACAGCAAAAACACGCACATAAAAGGACGGACAGACAAATTGGCAGATAGACGAAAAGTGATGGCTAAATCGGTTTTTGAGAGTTATTTTAAGTCGATTGGCATATTTATCATTGAGTTTCTATCATCTCCCTTAAGAAGTGACTAACAAATTAAAATCTTAACCAACGTCATGGACTGGGTATAATGTCATAACCACTTTGAAATTAAAAAACTCCTAAAAACGCAATAATTTCCTGCGATTGCACATTTCATTACGTTTTTGTTACAAACAAATTTCCTTCGAATGCAGCTTATCTCATCATAAACACCATGCCTTATTTGAGTACCTTATATAATTTGAAAATATATGACATACTTCTACAGTACCTCTCTATGTAAACAAGACGTTGTCAATCATCTTTGGCCATCCGTAAAAAAGGATATGGCCAATAAACCATCATTATTGGCTCAATAAAAACTTGGAAAATAGAATCATAAACACATGGACATTAGCGGAAGAATGTCATAACCTTGTTGCCATAAAAATGTGCAAATTTTATTACAAAACAAAAAATAACAAGAAACGGAAAACAGGCTCCTTAATAGGCCCACCATGAGTGTGTGTGTGGGAGTGCTAAGCCTAAAATTATGCTTTATTTTTGCACTAAATATAAAGAAATTCGCAACATTTTAATGGCCCAATAACCAGGGCGCTTGATATGGAAATTTGCAATGAAAATTGCTTGAGGAAATGATTGATTAAAAATAAGCCAAAGATTAGCTTAGAAACAATGAAGAGAAAGAGACCATAGAGACCAAATCCCATTATACAGTCCATGTGTGCGTATGATTTATGCGAATTAACAAAAATTTAAATAAATATAACGTATACGCACCAGGGTTCAACATTAGAGGTGTATTAGGCAAATATAGCAGTAATTAAGTGAATAGATGTTTCTATAGAAATAAAAACCTTTATGCTTAGCCGTAAAATGCATTTAAAATTACCGAAAAAATCAAAATTAGAAAAATTTTTATTAACATTTTGTCTTCAGAAACAATTTAATTGAACATTTTGATGCAAAATTTCTTTTGTAAAAAAACTGTCCTTAAATTTTGCCTTTTGTTAAAATTTTACAAATATGGCTTACAGATCCTGGCATGGGATAGTTGTGAGCACCAAACAGGCTGGAACATAGAGGTCCGATCTGAGTGGTGTTCTTGCGAGCTGCCGGACGTGTCCACAGATTGCGGAGAGTGAAATGCTCCATACGGAGTAGTTGCAATGGCAGTCGCGGACATTAAGTAGTATCAAGCGGAGAGAATTTGTGACAAAATTTTCTATAGAAAAATTTGTGACAAAATTTTCTATAGAAAAATGTGTGACAAAATTTTCTATAGAAAAATTTGTAATAAAATTTTCTATAGAAAAATTTGTGACAAAATTTTCAATAGAAAAATTTGTGACAAAATTTTCAATAGAAAAATTTGTGACAAAATTTTCTATAGAAAAATTTTGCGGATAGTGAAATGCTCCATACGGAGTAGTTGCAACGGCAGTCGCGGACATTTAGTAGTATCGAGCGGAGAGAATTTGTGACAAAATTTTCTATAGAAAATTTTGTGACAAAATTTTCTATAGACAAATATGTGACAAAATTTTCTATAGAAAAATTTGTAAAAAAATTTTTTATGGAAAAATTTGTGACAAAATTTTCTATAGAAAAATTTGTGACACAATTTTCTATAGAAAAATTTGTGACAAAATTTTCTGTAGAAAAATTTGTGACAACATTTTCTATAGAAAAATTTGTGACAAAATTTTCTATAGAAAATTTTATGCAAAATTGAAAGCTTGTGCAAAATTTGTAAAAAAAATTCTGTTGAAAAAATTACTGTTATTTCCGTAAAAAACATATATATCTGTAAAAAATTTTCTGACAAAAATTTCATTAAAAAAATGTTGTGTCTAAATTTTCTATAAAAATGTTGTTACTAAATTTTCTATCAAAAATTTGTGTTAAAATTTTCTATTGGAAAACTAGTCCAAAACTTTTCCATAGAAAAATTTTTACCATTATTTTTTTCATAAAAATTTGTGACAACATGGACCGATCTGAATGAAATTGAAGAAGGATGTCGAAGGACCTAACACAACTCACTATCCCAACTTGCGGCGACATCGGACAATAAATGCGTTTTTTATGGCCCCAAAACCTAAAACCGAGAGATCGGTCTATATGGCAACTATATCCAAATCTGGACCAATCAGTGCCATAATGCAGAAGTATCTCAAGGGGCTTAGCTTAACTTAGTGTCCCAAATTCCGGCGACATCGGGCAATAAATTCGCCTTTTATGGGCCCGAAACCTTAAATCAGAGGATCGATCTATATGGCAGCTATATTCAAATCTGGACCGATCTGGGCCAAATTTAAGAAGGATATCGAAGGGCCTAAGACAACTCACTGTCCCAAATTTCAGCAAAATCGGATAATAAATGTGGCTTTTATGGGCCTAAGACCCTAAATCGCAGGATCGATCTATATGGCAGCTATATTCAAATCTGGACCGATCTGAGCCAAATTAAAGAAGGATGTCGACTAGTCTAACACAACTCACTGTCCCAAATTTCAGCAAAATCGCATAATAAATGTGGCTTTTATGGGCCTAAAACCCTAAATCGGAGTATCGGTCTATATGACAGCTATATCCAAATCTGGACCGACCTGGGCCAAATTAAAGAAGGATGTCGACTAGTCCAACACAACTCACTGTGCCAAATTTCAGCAAAATCAGATAATAAATGTGGCTTTTATGAGCCTAAGACCCTAAATCGGCGGATCGGAGCATATGGGGGCTATATCAAGATATAGTCCGATATAGCCCATCTTCGAACTTAACATGCCTATGGACAAAAAAAAAAATCTGTGCAAAGTTTCAGCTCAATATCTCTATTTTGAAAGACTGTAGCGTGATTTCAACAGACAGACGGACAGACTGACGGACATGTCTAGATCGTCTTAGATGTTTACTCTCATCAAGAATATATATACTTTTTAGGGTCGGAAATGGATATTTCACAAAAACCACCTGGTCTTTATAAGACCACCTGGTCTTTATAAGACCACCTGGTCTTTATAAGACCACCTGGTCTTTATAAGACCACCTGGTCTTTATAAGACCACCTGGTCTTTATAAGACCACCTGGTCTTTATAAGACCACCTGGTCTTTATAAGACCACCGGTCTTTATAAGACCACCTGGTCTTTATAAGACCACCTGGTCTTAATAAGACCACCTGGTCCTTATAAGACCACCGGTCTTTATAAGACCAGCTGGTCTTTATAAGACCACCTGTCCTTTATAAGACCACCTGGTCTTTATAAGACCATCAGGTTTTTATGAGACCACCAGGTCTTTATAAGACCACCAGGACTTAATAAGACCACCAGGTCTTTATAAGACCACCTGGTCTTTATAAGACCACCAGGTCTTAATAAGACCACCAGGTCTTAAAAAGACCACCAGGTCTTTATAAGACCACCAGGTCTTTTTAAGTCCACCAGGTCTTTATAAGACCACCTGGCCTTTATAAGACCACCTGGTCTTTATAAGACCATCAAGTCTTTATAAGACCACCAGGTCTTTATAAGACCACCAGGACTTAATAAGACCACCAGGTCTTAATAAGACCACCAGGTCTTAAAAAGGCCACCAGGTCTTTATAAGACCACCAGGTCTTTATAAGACTACCAGGTCTTTATAAGACCACCAGGTCTTTATAAGACCACCTGGTCTTTATAAGACCATCTGGTCTTTATAAGACCACCAGGTCTTAATAAGACCACCAGGTCTTAATAAGACCACCAGGTCTTAATAAGACCACCAGGTCTTAATAAGACCACCAGGTCTTAATAAGACCACCAGGTCTTAATAAGACCACCAGGTCTTAATAAGACCACCAGGTCTTAATAGGACCACCAGGTCTTAATAAGACCACCAGGTCTTAATAGGACCACCAGGTCTTTATAAGACCGACAGGTCCTTTTAGGACCACCTGGTCTTTTTAAGACCACCAGGTCTTTTAAAAACCACTAGGTCTTGATAAGACAAACAGGTCTTTATAAGACCACCGGTCTTTATAAGACCACCGGTCTTTATAAGACCACCTGGTCTTTATAAGACCACCTGGCCTTTATAAGACCACCTGGTCTTTATAAGACCATCAGGTCTTTATGAGACCACCAGGTCTTTATAAGACCACCAGGTCTTTATAAGACCAACAGGTCTTTACAAGACCAACAGGTCCTTTTAAGACCGACTGTTCTTTATAAGACCACCTGGTCTTTATAAGACCACCTGGCCTTTATAAGACCACCTGGTCTTTATAAGACCATCAGGTCTTTATGAGACCACCAGGTCTTTATAAGACCACCAGGTCTTTATAAGACCAACAGGTCTTTACAAGACCAACAGGTCCTTTTAAGACCGACTGTTCTTTATAGGACCACCAGGTCTTTATAGACCACCAGGTCTTTATAAGACCACCAGGTCTTTATAAGATCACCAGGTCTTAATAAGACCACCAGGTCTTAATAAGACCACCAGGTCTTTATAAGACCACCAGGTCTTCATAAGGCCACCAGGTCTTTATAAGACCACCTGGTCTGTATAAGACCACCAGGTCTTTATAGGACTACCAGCTGTTTATGAGACCACCAAGACTACACATTTCGCACAATTTTAATGATTCCGCCGATTTAAACTTTCCTGCGAGAAATATTGACTACTATGCCACAATTTTCTTTTACTTTTCATTTGCGTTTTACTTCTTTGGTTTAACAGTCATTTCCAATTCCTTGTGAATGGTTTGTTTAACATTTCTTTGTCCTTGTTGCCTTTTCATCTAAACAATTGGTTTATACAGCCCTTAAAATTTTGTGGCAAATGTAAATAAATGTTTTATACTTTTACACCAATGTGGCGAAAAATTGATGATAGGTGGGACAATGGCAAATGGCTAATAAAAAATTTAAATAAAGTTTATGGTGGGGCTAACTCTTAAAATGGCTACAATATAAGAAAATTCGAATTTTATTGTGGTATATAAAAAGTATTGGGAAGTAGTGAAACTAAATTAGAGAGTGGCCTATGCCAATTCTTTATTGGATGTATTGCAGTAACTTGTAAATTGTTGCTAGAATATTGGCTTTAAAATAAAGATTTGGATGTTTAACTATGGGTGGCGTATAAGGGAGCGTATACGTGATTTAATTTAAAGTGAAATAAAGTATACGACACCAAGGACATGTGCAATGCAAATGATCATGCTAGAGAACATGCTATAGGACAGAGAGGGAAATTTTTGAAAAATTTTAAATTTTTAAAATTTTAGTAAAAGTTATACATATTATTATTCCACAAATTTGAATTGCTACTTCTGCAGGCTTTCTTGCATAATTTTATTTCTTTTTTTTTCTTTCATATAAATCATTTATGTGTGAAATTATTCTAAAATATTTTTTTTTTACTCTCTATTTCATTTGAGAGCTATGACCTCAAGTTCAGCATTTATGCATGAATAATATGAAACCTAAAATGTAATCGAAATTATGGAGAAATGCAATTTCCATTTTACTTTAGCAGCAGTGCATAGAGGAATTTTCTTCATTATTTGCAAACATGCAAATATTTTCCATATTTCCCAAAATAACAACAATCATGGTTGGCTAGCAAAAAATGCAATCGAATACCAATGGAGTCACTCCATAATATTGCACTTCAAAAGGAATTTCGACTATGTAAATGTGAATAGAGTATGTTGATATACCATATGCAAATGCTCAAACGCACTCACCCTCTCTCTCTCCCTCTCTCTCTCTTTCTCTCTCTCTTCCACACATACGCACATAAGCATACACATCGGCAATATTTGTTTTCGTCATCTGCATTCTTGGTTACATATTTGCATTACTTGGCCCTGCTTACATAGCTCAAGTCTTGCATTACTACAAATATGTTTGGTTTGCTGTAATATAAAGCAAAAGTTTTCCTTTCCTTTTGCTGCTAGGGCTAAAGTAAATATTTTAATGTAAAGACACGATGAAAGTTCTCTTGAAGTTAATTCAAGGTAGAGAAGTAAGATTTAGAAATATTGAGAGATAAGGAAGATTTTTATTGAAGTTATGTCTTAAGAGAAAATTTCTAAGAAATTTTTGACTTTTAAGAATATTTAGAAATTTTGTCTTTCAAGAAAATTTCTTAGAAATTTTGTCTTTCAAGAATATTTTGTGAAAATGTTTTCCTTAGAAAAATTTCTTAGAAACTTTGTCGCTAGAAGAACTTTCGCAGATAATTTCTTAAAAATTTTGTCTTTTAAGAAAATTTCTTAGAAATTTTGCCTTTTAAGATAATTTCTTAAAATTTTTGTTTTTAAGAAAATTTCTTTGAAATTTTGTCTTTTAAGAAAATTTTTTAGAAATTTTGTCTTTTAAGAAAATTTCTTAGAAATTTTGTCTATAGACAACATTTTTCCAAAAAATTTTCTCTAAAGAAAAATTCATAGACATTTTTTTCTGTAAAATTAAAAAAAAATATTTTTAAGAGAATTTTTTCTGAATTTTGTCTTTGGAAAAAAATTTTTAAAATTTTGTCTTTAGAGAAAATTTCTTAGAAATATTGTCTTTAGAGAAAATTTCTTAGAAATTTTGTCTTTAGAGATATTTTTTTTGAAATATTGTCTTTAGAGAAAATTTCTTAGAAATTTTGTCTTTTAAGAAAATTTCTTAGAAATTTTGTCTATAGACAACATTTTTCCAAAAAATTTTCTCTAAAGAAAAATTCATAGACATTTTTTTCTGTAAAATTAAAAAAAAATATTTTTAAGAGAATTTTTTCTGAATTTTGTCTTTGGAAAATAATTTTTAAAATTTTGTCTTTAGAGAAAATTTCTTAGAAATTTTGTCTATAGACAACATTTTTCCAAAAAATTTTCTTTAAAGAAAAATTCATAGACAATTTTTTATGTAAAATAAAAAAAAAAAATAATTTTTAAGAGGATTTTTTCTGAATTTTGTCTTTGGAAAAAAATTTTTAAAATTTTGTCTTTAGACAAAGAAATTTTGTCTTTAGAGAAAATTTTTTAAAAATTTTGTCTTTAGAGATATTTTTTTTTGAAATATTGTCTTTAGAGAAAATTTCTTAGAAATTTTGTCTTTAGAGAAAACTTCCCTAAAAATTTTCTTTAAAGAAAAATTCGCAAAATTTATTTTTTATACAAAATTTCATGAAAAGTTAGACTTCAGAGAAATACCTTCAAAAATGTTGTCCTTAGAAAGAATTTTATAGAACTTCTTAATAAAATTTTGCTCTGTTTTAGCAAAATTTTGTGCTCCCATACATACCCAGCTTCAAAACACGCATTTTTTCCATGTTGTTTCCATTATTTTTTTTATATGTGTTATATGGAGCGTGTCTGCCAGTTTTTTACTGTTCTTGTTATACCGGGCCTTATTGTGGTTTTTTCTTTGTTAGCAATGACCGTATTTTTTCCCCCCTCTAACGTTATGTGCACGCTATAATTTCCGCAACTTTTATGTTTTACTCTTTTCGTCTTGTTTTGCATGAGAGACTGCAGACTGGTTAACATTCTTTATGGTTTTGTTTTTACTTCATTTTTGTCATGTAGTTTTAATGTAAATCTATTGTTACAACGCTCTAAACACCTAAGTCACCATTAACCTGATTTCCCTTTTAAAGGTTTTGTAGAAACTAGGGGGTGGGGGGAGGGAGAGGGGGGATATATAAAGCAGTTGTTGTACAGTGAAAAATTGTTAAGGTAAAAATGGACCAGCTAGTGGACGAAATGAAGTCTCTTAGGACAAAATTGCTATAAAATTATAACCAAATGCCAAATTTTGAATAATTCAATGAAATCT
Organism: Stomoxys calcitrans; assembly: GCF_963082655.1. NCBI lineage: Eukaryota > Metazoa > Arthropoda > Insecta > Diptera > Muscidae > Stomoxys > Stomoxys calcitrans. The sequence continues at coordinate 19,945,098 of NC_081555.1, read as the reverse complement.
TTCTTTCTGAAGAAAATTTTCTAAGAACTTTTGAATATGCACAACATTTTTATGAATTGTAGGGAAAGTGATTCTCTTATGAAATATGAAATTTTCTGATTTTAAACAGTTTTTTAATATATTTTAATACCCACTAACAAAATGTTCTCACCCCTGGCAAAATTCGTAGACAAACTAACCGCGTTCTGCCGTGTGTGTTTGTCTATCTGTCCGTCTATAATTATGCCCGTCAGTCAATTTAACTTGGCAACTTTGGCAAAAGCCAAACGAAAAGTCGGCAAAAAGACCGAAATAAGAAGAAGTGCGATTATAAAGCCGCCCTGTCAGTTATACCAGGCCTTACAAAAGTCCGGAATGACTCGGATATCGAAAAACTGTAAGAGCTCAGTGTAAAAAGTGATGTTCACTCATAATCCTACGTCTTCTTCTACCAAAAATCCAAGGTCGCTCAATTCAAGCTCAAGGACCATCGACGTTATCGGTCCGGAGAACCTCCGCTACGGGGCCTTGACCCTCGTTGGTAAGATAAGCTTAGGTTGGAGGGCACGCGAATAGCAACCTCGATTACTAACCGCTTCACTCGAAGACCTTAGGTTTTTTATAATCACCATAAAAGAAGAGAAAGAGAAGAAGGTAGACATACTCTACAGAACGATACAAGACAGCAACTAGGAACAGAAAAACGAAATTAAACTCATTTTTTTTTTTTTTGATCATACTCACTGCCTTGTTGATGATTCAGTCAGCCAATTCAGTTCTCCACAAATCTCAAGAATAACAAGGGAGTCGGGAAAACGACTTCTGAGCCATCAACCAAGAAGAAGAAGGACTCCCCTAAAATATAATCAGTCGCGTCGCATATAGCATGGTGCCACCACCATCACCCCGTAGCACAGGTGAATGGCCCATGTCTCTCTCAGTCTCATGGCGATCTTTGTTGCCACACAGCCAACATATAAGGGCAAAGGCATAATATCGAGAAAGGCATTCAGGGCCTCTCTCGAGGCACTTCGTCTTGCCCAGAGATTAGAACTGCCGCGGTGCTCTGTACCTTTTCGATTATACTGCAAAGAGCACAAAGGTCCAGAACTTTGTGTCACACCAGACAATCATAGGTGAGAATTGGCGAATCGACCACCCTAAACATCGAGTGCAACCTCCTCGGCCTTAGCCCCCAAACTCCTTCCTAACGAGTTACGAAAGGAATAGAGCTCGGTCTGTCTCCTTTTGACACTTGCTTCCACGTTTCTTATCCAAAATAGTATCTGGTCAAGAATCACTCACAAGCCTCAGTCCCCAACTCATTCCTATCGAGTTGCGACAGGAGTAGAGCGTTCCAGCTGTCTTTTGACCCTTTCCACCCCATCTAGGTCAGGTGCCCTAAAAACAGTATATCTGGGATTTTTGCGGAGCTCGTTGGCCCTCGCTTGGACATTTCTTCTCCAACTTAGTTTCTGGTCAAGAATCACGCCCAAGTACTTGGCCACCGAAGAGACCAGTAACTCCACCCCATTTAGGACAGGTCCCCTAAAAAGAATATATCTGGGATTTATGCCGAGCTCGTTGGCCCTTGCAAAACTCCCTGAACGAGGTCCGTACTAATAGAGAGGAAACGGCCACCCACCATAATTGAGAAGTTGTTCGCGTAGCCAACGACCTTCATCCTTTCTCTCTCCAAAGATTTCAGAGTCGCATTGAGCACCAAAAGCCACAAAAGAGGAGATAAAACTCCTTCTCTGGTCTCTGTCTTTCTTATCGCGCCCTCTGCCATAATGGCGAAGTTATTCGCGTAGCCAATGACATTCACCCTTTCTTTCTCCAAAGATTTCAGAGTCCCATTGAGCACCAAAAGCCACAAAAGAGGAGATAAAACTCCTCCTAGCGGAGTTTCTCTGGTCACTGTCTTTCTTGTCGCGCCCTATGCCAGTGATGCGTTGATAAGCCGACCTTTCAGCCTGGTATCAACCCAATTTACCAGAGCGCCATACAAGGACTCTAACTTCACGTTGTTAATAGCCCCTTCTATGTTCAAGAAGGTCTACGTCAAGTCTGCGCATTCGCCGTTGTAGGTATCTACCAATCCAAACAGCCAGTACAGAGTTCACCATCGGCGTCGTACTCACACGAGTCCATTCGCAATCCAAACCTGGCCGCCAAGTCAGACGCTTCGTTTTCCACCCTCCCTTGATGGCCCGTAACCCGGCACAATCAGACAGCAGCCCCATACATGCGAGACGCTCCTTGCATCTCCCGACAATTCTTGACTTCACAGAGATGGGTCCAAGATGTATGGGGCACCAGGGTACGGGATTTGTTGAATGCCAAGGAATTAGGGAGTCACATAGTTTTCTGAGAGGGTGCTGTATCTGAAGCAGCCAGGACCTTCAGCTCCGCCTGACTGTGCACATAGGGGACAGTCACATAGGGGGCAGCCGCTACTGACTCAGGATCCTATTCAAGGCACTGAGGATCGCTAAAACTTGAAAGATACAGCACCCACCCAGAAAACTGTGTGACTCTCTAATTCCTATGAATTCAACAAAACCCTTGCCCTGGTGGACCCATCTCTTTAAACAGAAGGACCCAAGTCCAAAGCTTCTTCTCCGGGAAGATTAAATACGGATCGCCATCGAAGAACGATTCCTCCGGCACATAGTCCGTCGAGTCGCCAATACCCCAGAACAAACGAATACCGAAAACCTCTGCTGAGGTGGCCCCATCTTGCTTGGGTCCAACCGCGTAAACAGTGGGAAGCAAATCGCAAAGCTACCTCTCCAGGAAAATAACCTGCAAAGCATCGTCGAAAAAGGATTCGTCCTGAACATAGTCCGTCGAGTCGCCAATGCCACGTAGTCGCCAGAGGCTTTCTGCAGAACAAGCGATTGATGAAATCCATGAGCGCCATGTCTCTAACTCCCTCAGTTTGAAAGCAGTCCTCACCGCCGCGCACTCCACTCAGAAGTTCAAAGGTCTCAGGTCAAATATCGCATTCAGTGCCATTGAAAAGGAAGAGTTTTCGAGAGGATAACTGTGACGACTCTTGAGGGAGAGTAGGAGACACTGCTGCCAGCGACACAGTCTTGGATTGATAGATGAAATCTAGAGGACTGGGTGTGCCTAGGGGACTACATTGAGAATCCAGAGACAGAGATCTGTTTTCGACTGTCTAACATGATACGGTCATGCAGGCGGAGATCCGGGCGATGGCAGAATGCATGTGGTGCTGTGGTGTTAACGCGTGTACGTCGAGTATGAACATCTTTACGGACCGTAAGCTGGCACTGAGGACAATAACAACCAGGATGGCAAGGTAACGAACAGTCTTGGGGTGTAAAAAATAGACACACACCTGTTCTGAGTATGGCTCGATCCGCATTATTTTGTTGCCGTGCCATAGCGAGGTTAGGGAAATAAAGGAGCAGACAAATTGCCAGTGAAGAGGGGAAGTATACCAAAAATTGTAAATTAGATCTTATACAGTAGCACAGAGGTTGGCATGTCCGTTTTTAATGCAGTCCTCCATTCAGCATTAAAGACGGTCATGCCAACCTCTGCGTATAAGATCTAATTTACAATTTTTGGTATACTTCCCCTCTTCTTTAAAATGCATCCTCAAATTTCCTTTCTTTTCTTGTTTTTACCAAAGTGTTTTCCAACATCTATTCATTGCTGTTAAAGTTAAATTGAATGTAAAATTCCGCCTAAGGGCAACAGGTAGATTTCCTTTTCAGCTACTATGACACTTAACGTTAAGTGAGAGACATCATGCTGTTGTTATTCTGGCAGAAAACTTTTCTTCTTTACTTTTTTCTTTGCCATTCACCACACTGAGTATGCATTCAGTGGCTGAAAGGTTTTCACTCAGCGACATATTGCACTTGAGTGAATGCTAACATACGGATGTGCTTCAAAATTTTTTTCGGCAGGCTTGAGATGCCGTCATAATGTTTGTCAAATTTTTCCAAAAGCTCTTTGAGTGGAAAACAAGATTAAGGTTTTACTTTTTGCCTATTTTGCCAAGAAGTCTAGCATAGGAAATGTTTAGAAAAATTGCAAAAAAAAAAAGCTTTGGCATTATGAGTGTTTACGGTGGGAGATAGGTTAAATGAATTTCGAGAGGGGTAGTTAAAGGATTTTAACTTCTTGGAGATTTGCCAAAAATGTTTACCGTAAATATTGGTAATAAAAATATTGGGTTGCCCAAAAAGTAATTGCGGATTTTTTAAAAGAAAATAAATGCATTTTTAATAAAACTTAGAATGGACTTTTATCAAATATACTTTTTTTACACTTTTTTTCTAAAGCAAGCTAAAAGTAACAGATGATAACTGACAGAAGAAAGAATGCAATTACAGAGTCACAAGCTGTGAAAAAATTTGTCAACGCCGACTATATGAAAAATCCGCAATTACTTTTTGGGCAACCCAATATTTTCGTTTTATAACCACTGTTAATCATAGGACGAGGGTATTCATATTTGCCAAAAGCTTTTTCTGAAATATTTCCAAATATGGTTGCAAACATAAAATCGATTCCCTTCATACGACTTTTTGTCTGTCTTCAAGTTTAACATATCTGTCTGTCTGTTCATCTGGTTGTTAATTCATTCACTCATATTTAGGCTCCCTATCCATACTTGTGTCCCTCTGCGTTTTCTTAAACATGCTCTTTGATCCGCCCCTATTCTCTTCTTATCCTTCAATTTATCCATCAATCTGGCTTGAGTATCTCATTGAGTCTACTCTTCAGACGAACCCGTAGCCACCGGGCACCCCGATAGCCGAGTTGCTAGTGTGCTCCGAGTGCCAGTGCGGGGGTCGTGGGTTCGATTCCCACCAGAGGCCTTGGTCTGTCGCCAATGTGGTATCACAAAGGACTTAAAATTGCCTAAGTGATCCTCTGAAGGACTGCCACTCTAATCTAATCCTTCAACTTATCTAAAAGCCTATGCTAATAATCTGTCCTCCTGTCAACACAGACACTTACTTTGCCCCTATTTAAAATTTTTTTTTTCTTCTTAATTTTTTTAATCTTAGAAAACCACAGAGTTTTCATTTCATTTCCTACTCATTTCATTTCTTCTATTTTCCATTAAATTCGGTTTTCTATCGATTGCCTTAATGCTTATATCTTATCTGCTCTATAACTGGTACTGCTATGACATTCTTGTAATTGACTAAAAAGAAATTCTGCTCGTTAACCAGATATAAAAGTTTGCAAAACCATTGCAAAAAAAAACCATTACAACAATTAAACCACCACCACAATTATGTAGTAATCCTGTGTGCAGGTTATCTCTAATTGCATTTTACCAATAGAACCACAAATAAGCAGAAGATGGAATCGATTGCAGCAAGGAAAACCACATAACACAAGATTTTAATGCAGTTCAAAAGAAATTGCCTGAACTGTGCTAACTGTGCTTATACGGGTGGTCATTGCTAAATCCATGCTAGTCATGTCATGGTGACCTGTACTTTAGAAAACTACAAACTTTTTAAAGTGGCATGAGAAGAATAAAAAAGCCAATGAGCATACGAACAGAATAACAGCAAATAAAAATGAATTAGGTTTTAAGGATTTCCAGGGGTTTATATAACTAACTGTACCACATTTTAGCGTAAACGGGTAATAAATGTGCCGTTTATGGGCCCAAGACTATAATTTGAAGATTGGGCTATGTAGTAGCTATACTCGAACAGACAGATGAATAGACCTTTCAGACGGAAGGAAAAACGGACGTACAGACTGTAACGACGAGTTTTCATCTGGTAGCTGGGCTACAGCTCACCGGGGGCAGGGTCAGTCACAGAAATTTTGTAGTGTCAGTGACAGAGAGAGAGAAAAGGCGATTTATATTTGTTTTAATAGGTTTTACATAGTAAGTAGTACTTAAATTAGGAGTTATTAGGTCAGACTTAAGTTCTAATCGGAGATCTGCGGGCTGGCTATTTTAATCCCAGAGACGTGATCCACTCACGGCGTGGATGTGACCCTAAGTCCTGGTGTGACGGTCGCAGGCCGATGGCGCCAGTGTGTATTCGTGGGCTCAGCGGCTCTTATGTCTGAAGGTCAAAGGCGAGGTGCTGGCTAAATATATCTCGGAGACGTGATTCGCTCACGTCGTGGGTAAGGCACGAAATCACGATGTGATGGTCGTGGAGAGATGACAGGTGGGTGTAATCGCGGGCTCAGCTACTTCTATGTCTGAAGAACAAAAGCGAGGTGCTGGCTACATGTGTCTCGCTGACGTGATTCACTCACGCCGTGAGTACGGCATAAATTCACGGCGTGGTGGTCGTAGACTGTTGGCACGAGTGGGGGTTTGCTGGCTCACCTGATCGTATGTCGGGAAAACAAAGTTAGGGTGGTGGCTATGTGGTTCTCGGAGACGTGGTTCACTCACGGCGTGGATACGACACTAAATCACGAGGTGATGGTCGTGGACAGATGACACGTGGGTGTTTTCAGGGGCTTAGCGGCTTTTATGCCTTAAGAATATAGGCGATGTGCTGGCAACGTGTAATTCGGTGACATGATTCACTCACGGCATGTGTACAGCATTAAATCACGGCGTGGCGTTCGCAGACATATAGCATGAATGGGGGTTTGCTGGCTCCAATTTCTGAAAAACAAAGGGGAGGTGCTGGCTACATGTATCTCGATGACGTGATTTACTCACGGCATTGGTGCGGCACTAAATCACGGGGTGAAGGTCGTGGACAGATGGCACGTGGGTGCAGTCGCGGGCGCAGCGACTTTTATGTCTTAAGAACAAAGGCAAGGTGCTGGCTACGTGTGTCTCGGCGACGTGATTCACTCACGTCGTGAGTACGGCATTTAATCACGGTGTGGCGTTCGCAGATAGATAGCACGAGTGTGGGTTTGTGGGCTCTGCGGTTCTTATGTCGGAAGGACAAAGGCGGTGTGCTGGCTGTATGGATCTGGAAGACGTGTTTCACTCACGACGTGGATGGGATACTAAATCACGGGGTGATGTTCGTGGACTGATGGCACGTGGGTGTTTTCAGGGGCTTAGCGACTTTAATGGCACACAGAACAAAGGCGAGGTGCTAGCTACATATGTCACCCCGACGTGATTCACTCACGGCGTGAGTACGGCATTAAATCACGGAGTGGCGTTCGCAGATAGATAGCACGAGTGTGGGTTTGCTCAGTGGCTTTTATGTCAGGAGGACAAAGGCGAGGCGCTGGCTACGTGTGTCTCGGTAAGGTGATTCACTCACGCCGTGAGTACGGCACTAAACGACAGTGCAGCGTTTGCAGATAGGAGCACGAGTGCGGGCTCAGCTACTCTAATGCCGGAAAGAAAAAGGGGAGGTGCTGGCTACGTGTGTCTCGGCGAAGTGATTCGCTCACGGCGTTGGTAATGCAGACAGATAGCACTAATGCGTGTTCGCGGGCTTAGCGGATCTTATGTCTGATGGACAAAGGCGGAGAGCTGGCTACGTGCATCTTGGTGACGTCATTCACTCACAACTTGGGTGCGGCACTAATTCACGGCGTGGTAGTTGTAGTCTATTGGCACTAGTTGGTATTCGCGGGCTTAGCGACTCTTATGACGGAAAGAAAAAGGCGGGGTGCTGGTGTGTATTCGCGGCCTCAGCGGCTCCTATGTATGAAGGATAAAAGCGGGGTGCTGGCTACGTGCATCTTGGTGACGTGACTCACTCACAAATTGGCCACGACACTAATTCACGGCATGGTAGTTGTAGACTATTGGCACTAGTGAGTGTTAGCGGTTTCAGCAGCGCCTATGTCTGAAGGCCAAAGGTGAAGTGCTGGCTATGTGCATTTTGGAAACGTGGTTCACACACTGCACTAGGCACTCGATCACGGGGTGGTGGCCGTAAACAGATAACACGCGTGTGGGTTTGCGGGCTCAACGGTTCTTATATCTAAAGGACAAAGGCGATGTGCTGGCTATGTGGATTACGGAGACGTGGTTCACTTACGGTGTAAGCTGGCACTATATCAGCGAGTAGCGGTTGTAGTCTCTTATGTCTAGTGGACACTGGGCAAAACACTCGACTATTTTCCGTTAAAGGCTTTGCACTCCACTAGCCTAGATACTGTCACTGTTGCACTTCACACTTGACTGTCCATTTTCAAGCTGTCCTTGCCCTTTTTATAGTGGCACCACGTGAGTTGCACGGACAGTAAGCATGTGGGACGGAAAACGAGCTTAGCGACTTTCCTCGTCACAAGTCGGATAACCGGGTGGGCAGAAAAACAGACAGAAGTACAGACGGACAGACTGATCAGACCGACGATCAAACGAATGGATGTATAAATGGACAGAAGGACGGACGGACAAATGGACGGACGGTCAAATGGACAGACGGACAAAAGGATGGACAAATGGACGGAGGGTCAAATGGACTGACGGAAAAATGGACGGAGGGACAGACAGACCGATGGATGGACGAACAGCCATCGAGGCGAGTGGACAGACGGATTGACATAAGGACGGACAAACACACGGTCAGGTTTAGAACGTCTTGGACTCTTACGACGACCTATGAGGTGGCCACGATAACGCAGAGGTTACCGTATCCGCCTGTGACGCTGAACGCCTAGGTTCGAATGCTGACGAGAACATGAGAAAAAAAATATCAGCGGTGGTTATCACCTTCTAATGCTGGCGACATTTGTGAGGTATCATGTCATGCATAGAATCCGGATACACGGACGGACACCCGAACGGATACACGGACGGACACCCGGACGGACATAAAAACTGGCAGTCAGATAGACAGTCAGACAGAGCGACAGATCGGCGCATAGATGGACAAATAGCCAGACAGACAGACAGAAGAACTAACGCATAGACGGACAATCAGACGGACGGGCAGACGGCCGGACAGACGGACGGACAGACAGACAAATGGATGGACGGACAGCCATTTGGACGAGTGGACAGATGGATGGACAGACGGACTGGTTGACAAATGGACCGGCGGACAGACAAACAGAAGGGCAGACAGAGAGACAGATTAATGGACAGACAGACAGATGACCGAACGGACAAATGGAAGGGCGAACAGACAGACAGAGGACGGATGAAGAGCCATCTGGACTAGAGAACAAACGGTTGGACAAAAGGATGCACACACACGGGCAGTGCGAGAACGTCTTAGATTTTTGCAATGATCTATGGGGTGGTCCGTAGCGCAGAGGTTAGCATATCCACCTGTGATGATCAACGCCTGGGTTCGAATCCTGACGAGAACATCAGAAAAAGATTTCAGTGGCGCTTATCCCCTCCTAATGCTGGCACCATTTGTGAGGTACTATGTCATGCATAGCAGCCATGTAAAAGCTTCTCCCTAAAGAGGTGTTGCACTGACGAACAGGCGAACGGACGTGCAGACAGACAACCGGACAGACAGAAAAGCAGACAGATAGACTGACAGACAGAGCGACAGATGGGCGCATAGATGGAAAGACATCCGAACGGACGATCAGACAAACATATGGACGGATGGACAGACAGATAGATGAATGGAGAGACAGACAAACAGAGGAACGGACAGACAGACAGTTGGACAGAAGGATAGCCATCTGGGTGAGTAGACAGAAGGATGGACAAAAGAACGTCTAAGATTTTTAGGACGAACTGTGGTGTGGCCACCGTATCGAAGAGGTTAGCATATCCGAATGGACAAAAGAACAGTTTAGATTTTGACGACGACCTATGGGATGGCCACGGAAGCGCAGAAGTTAGCATATATACCTGTGACGTCGAACGCCTGGGTTTCAATCCTGGCGAAAACATGAGAAAAAGATTTTTAGCAGTGGTTATCCCCTCCTAATACTGGAGACGTTTCTGAGGTGCTAAGTCATGCATAGAAAACCTTTTCCCCAAAGAGGTGCTGCACTGACGGACAGACGAACAGACATACGGACGTATAGATGGACAACCGGACAGACAGATAGACAGGGAGACAGATGCATGTAAAGACGAACAACCGAACGGACAGAAATACAGACGTATAGACGGACGATCAGATAAACGGATGCACAGTCGGACAGACATTAAGATGAACGGACAAACAGATGGACAGACGGACATCAAAACGAGTGGACTGACGGATGGGAAAAAAGGACGTACACACGCACGGGTAAGGCAAGAACATCTTAGATTTTGACGACGACCTATGGGGTCCCCTTTGTGAAGGCCCATGTTCAAATCCTGGCTAGATTATCAGAAAAAATTTTCTGCGGTGGTTATCCCCTTCTAATTGTGAGGTACTATGACATGCATAGAAGCCATGTAAAAACTTCCCCCTAAGGACTTGACTTACTGAGGCACGCCGTTCGGACCCGGAAATGAAAAGTAGGTCACTTATCATTGATTTTGTACTTGAATCGGACAGCACTGATTGATATGTGAGATGTTTGCCTCTGTTCCTAAATGAAATGTTGATGGGAAAATTTACTATGGGACCAGAAATGGATATTTCGAGGTTTTTAAATGGGTTATAAAATAATCCGTATTTAATTTGGAGCAAATGTGATTAAAATTATTGTAATATTAGAACAAATCGAGTTTCGAAAAGTTTCCAGCATTCCGCATTCCATTCCAAAATTTTCCAACCAAATTTTTTGGCGTAAAATTTCAAGGTCAAAAACGCTGTAGCTCCTTCATTTTTTCGAAATTTGAAAATTTTCTGGCACTCCGCAGTTCGAAATTCGAAAACGATTCGTTCAATAACCAAAATATGGTAAAATTTAACATTTTATTTTTTTTTGCATTTTTTTAGCAAAGGCTAACCCCTTATGAAAATTTTCGACTTTTGATGCGAAAAAATTTTTCGAGTTGAGTATAGAGCATTGAAGATTATGGCAAAAAAATCGGATTAGTGCAAGTCCCATGTTTTTTCTTCAAAAAACAAGCTCAAAATCGTATAATTAATATTGGAAAAATGGTAAAAAAAATCGAGGTGAGTTTGAAATTGCTGTAACATTGTTAGCTTTGCGAATTTCAAAATTCTGAGGACACCGTTGGATTCGTCAGGAAAATCCCTTTCTGTAATGGTGCTGGACGAAGCAATACTCTTTCCTATTTCCTTTAAAAACTTTAAAGTATTGCTTCAAAATCGCATAATTAATATCCCAAAAAATTCAAAAAAACCAACGTGAGTTTGCAATAGCTGTAACTTCCTTAGTTTTGCAATCTTCACAATTTTTCAGACACCGTTGGATTCGTGGGGAAAATCTCTTTCCGTTGTGGTGCGGCATGAAGGAATAGTGTAAAGTATTCTACGAAAAACATCGCAAAAACCAAATCTATTTTGGCGTAAAAATTCAAGGTCACTTTCAAGGTCAAAAACGCTGTAACTCCTTCATTTTTTCGAATTTCGATCATTTTAACATCATGTAACATCTTTAGATTTCGAACTTCAAAATTCTGAGGACATCATTGGATTCGTGAAGAAAAGCTCTTTCCGTAATAGTGCTGGACGAAGCCAAATCATTTTTATTCCCTTGAAAACTTTAGAGTATTGCTTCAGATTCGCATAATTGATATCCAAAAAATTCAAAAAACCAACTTGATTTTGCAAATGCTGTAACTTCCTTAGTTTTGCAAACTCCGCAATTTTTCAGACACCGTTGCATTTGTCAGCAAAATCTTTTTCCATAGCAGTGCTAGATAAAGCAATACTGTAAAGTTTTCAATGAAAAACATCGCAAAAATCAATTTTTTTTGGACGAAAAAATTCAAGGTCGTTTTCAAGGTCAAAAACGCTGTAACTACTTCATTTATCCGAATTTCGAAAACTTTCTAGCATTCCGCAGTTCGAAATTCGAAGACAATTCGTACAATAAACAGAAATACTGGAAATTTCACATTTTATTTTTTTCGGATTTTTTTAGCAAAGGCTAACCCCTTATAAAAATTTTAAATTTTTGATGCGAAAAAATTTTTCGAGTTGAGTAGACAGTATTGAAGATTATGGCAAAAAATTCGGCTTAGTGCAAATCCTATGTTTTTTCTTCAAAAAACAAGCTCAAAATCGCATAATTGATATGCGAAAAATGCAAAAAAATCAGGGTGAATTTGAAATTGCAGTAACTTCCTTAGATTGCGAACTTCTATATTCTGAGGGCAACGTTGGATTCGTGAAGAAAATCTCTTTCCGTAATGGTGCTGGACGAAGCAATACTCTTTCCTATTTACTACCCCAAGGGAAATAGTACTCTCCCCAAGGAAAGGGGTAATAAAAAACCCCTTCCCCAAGGGAGAGGATAATAAGAGTACCCTGCCGCAAGGGATAGGGTAATAAAAGTACCCTTCCCCATGGGAAAGGGTAATAAAAGTACCCTTCCTCAAGGGAAATGGTAATAAAAGTACCCTTCCCCAAGGGAAAGGGTGATAAAGTACCCTTCCCCAAGGGAAAGCGTAATAAAAGTACCTTCCCCAAGGGAGAAGGTAATAAAAACAAAAGAACATTTTCCAAAGGAAAGGGTAATAAAAGTACACTTTCCCAAGGGAAAGAAAAATAAAAATACTTTTGCCCAAGGGAAAAGGTAATAAAAGTACCCTTTCCATAGAAAATGATAGTAAGAATACCCTTCCTCTAAAGAAATGGTAATAAAAGTACCCTTCCCCAAGTGAAAAGTAATAAAAGTACCCTTCCCAAAGGGAAGGGGTAACAAAAGTACACTTTCCAAGGGAAAGGGTAATAAAAGTACACCTTCCCCAGGGAAAGGAAAATAAAAATACTTTTCCCCAAGGGAAAAGGTAATAAAAGTACCCTTTCCACAGGAAATGATAATAAGAATACGCTTCCTCTAAAGAAATGATAATAAAAGTACCCTTCCCAAAGGGAAGGGGTAACAAAAGTATACTTCCCAAAGGGAAGGGGCCACAGAAGTATACTTTCCAAGGGAAAGTGTAATACAAATACATCTTCCCAAGGGAAAGGAAAATAAAAGTACCCTTCCCCAAGGAAAAGGTAATAAAAGTTCCCTTTCCATAGGGAAATGATAATAAGAATACCCTTCCTCTAAAGAAAGGGTAATAAAAGTAGCCTTCCCCAAGGGAAAAGGTAATAAAAGTACCCTTCCCAAAAGGAAAGGGATAAAAAAAGTGCGCTTTCCTAGGGAAAGGTATTAAAAGTACCTTCCCCAAAGGACAGGTAAAGTACCCTTCTCCAAGGGCAGGGTAATAAAATTACCCTTTCCAAATAGAAAATATAATAAAAATACCCTTTGCCAAGCGGAAGGGTAATAAAAGTGCTCTTTCCCAAGGAAAAGGATAATGACAGTATCCTTCACAAAGGCAGAAGGTAATAAAAGTACCCTTTCCAAGGGAAAGTATAAAAAAGTACCATTTTCCAAGGAAAAGGGTAATAAAAGTACCCTTTTTCAAGGGAAAGTGTAGTAAAATTACCCTTTCCCAAGGAAAAGTGTAGCAAACGTACACTTTCATAAGGGAAAGGGTATTAAAAATAGCCTTCCTCAAAGGACAGGGTAATAAAAGTAACCTTCTCCAAGGGGAAAGGTGATAAAAGTACCCTTTCCATAGGGAAATGATAATAAGAATACCCTTCCTCTAAAGAAAGGGTGATAAAAGTACCCTTCCCCAAGGGAAAAGGTAATAAAAGTACCCTTCCGTAAGGGAAATTGTAACAAAAGTACACTTTCCAAGGGAAAGGGTATTAAAGGTATCCTTTCCCAAGGGAAAGGAAAATAAAAGTACTATTCCCCAAGGGAAAAGCTAATAAGATACCCTTCCCAAAGTGAGAGGGTAACAATAGTACCCTTGCCAATAGAAAAGGTAATAAAAGTACACTATCTCAAGGGAAAATGTAGTAAAAATACCCTTCCCCTAGAGAAAGAATAATATAGGAAACCCAAGCGGAAGGTTAATAAGACTACTCTTTCCATAAGGAAAGGATTATGACAGTATCCTTCGCAAAGGCAGAAGGTAATAAAGTGCCCTTTCCCAAAGGAAAGTGTAGTAAAAGTACCCTTTCCCAAGGGAAAGGGTATTAAAAGTAGCCTTCCTAAAAGGACAGAGTAATAAAAGTACCCTTCTCTAAGGGGCAGGGTAATGAAAGTACCCTTTCCAAAGGGAAAATGTATGAAATATAAGAAAAATACATTTCCCCTAGAGAAAGTACAATATAATAAAAGTAACCTTCCCAAGGAAAAGGGTAACAAAAGTATACTTTCCCAAGCGGAAGGGTAATAAGAGTACTCTTTCCCAAGGAAAAGGATAATGACAATATCCTTCACAAAGGCAAAAGGTAATAAAAGTACCCTTTCCAAGGAAAAGTATTTCCCAAGGTAAAGGGTAATGAAAATACCCTTCTCCAAGGGACAGGGTAATAAAAGTACTCTTCTCCAAGGGAATGGGTAATAAAAGTACCCTTCCCCAAGGGAATGGGTAATAAAAGTACCCTTACCCTAGGGGCAGGGTAAAACAAGCACCCTTTCCTAAGGGACAGGGTTTAAAAGTACCCTTCGTTAAGAGACGGAGTAATAAAAGTACCCTTCCCTAAGGGACAGGGTAATAAAAGAACCGTTCCCTAAGAGAGAGGGTAATAAAAGTACCCTTCCCCAAGAGACGGGGTAATAAAAGTACCCCTCCCTAAGGGACAGGGTAATACAAGTTTCGCTCCCTAGGAGACAGAGCAATAAAAGAACCCTTCCCCAAGAGACGTCGTAAAAAAAGTACCCTTCCCCAAGGAAAAGGGTAATAAAAGTACCCTTCCCCAATGGACAATGTAACAAAAGTACCCTTCTTCAAGAGCAACGGTAATAAGAGTACCCTTCCCAAGGGACAGGGTAAAAAATATACGCTTCCCTTAGGGACAGGGTAATAAAAGCACCCTTCTCCAAGGGACAGTAGTCGATATACTCAAAGTTGTCGATATACTTAAAGCCGTTGTGTTTTATGTCGTCGAAAATTAGTTTCTCCTCTAAACATTTTCATTTTTATTTGTTTGTTGTTTCCAATCTGAAAATTAAATTTTCTTTTCTATATCCTGTACATTATCTACTTCAGACAAACATAATTTCCCTTCAAACTTTTTTCTTAATATAATGGCCTTTAGTTTAAACATTTTTGCCATTATTCTCCTCTTTTTGCCTAAGTTTAAGTAAAAAAACTAAAACAACAAACTTGTGCTTTTTACTCAAGCATCATCCTTACACCCACCCCACAAAGTTTTGCCGCTTTTTAACTTTAATATTTATCACTGTATCAGTTACCCCTGCCAGCTATCTGTGGCCTGGCGCTGTCAACGCCTGGTTGGGGACTTGCTCCTCGAGTAATTATTCTGCTGCTTAACCAGAAGGCAGACCTTATTAGAAAACCCCAGAGGTGGCGGAGATTGTTTTTGCTGACTAGCGCTGCTGTTTTTATGTCTATTGAGAAGAATGTTGATTGTTTAGATTTACTAACTTGGGCATCGGAACACAAGCAGCCACCACAATTTGTGGCCACTAACTGGGAGGTGTATGCTAACTGCGCTAACCCATCCTCCATATTCCAATTGGGTAAGGTGGTAATGTGCCAGGAGCTTGAAAAACTGAGCAACAATGGTAAATTAAATAGAAACTACTTCAAAGGGTATTGCGACTGAGGAGCAAACAATGGAGGGTACTTTCGAGAAGAAAGAAAACCTTAAGCCACAATTTTTAGATGGAAGATAAATAAAACAATTCATAAGCGCTATTTATGATATTTTGTTGGCAAATAGAATAATTATGAAGAAGGACAAAACAGCTGAAAGAGAAAAACAAAGGGTTTTCTCGGAAAAGTGGAAAAAATCTTAGATTTTGAAGAAAATTCTTAAAAAAATCAAAAACTTAACTTTAAAACCAGTAAGGAAAGGCAAGAGTCGGGCGGTGCCGCCTTTATAATACCCTACGCCTACCCTATAAGCACAAAATGGGTGCTATATCTAATTCAGAACCAATTTTAATGGACCTCGGCGGATGTTATCAAATGCGTTATTAAGCAATCCATATCAAACTCAACGTTTTAGGAACAAATTTTCAGCAGTGGTTATCCCCTATAATAAAGGAGGCTTTATATCATTGAGCTAAATCTTTACTAGGACTGCACTCATTGATATTTGAGATGTTTTCCCCTGTTCCTTAATGGAATGTTCATAAGCAAATTGGCATTTTTGCCCTGCACATGACCTCCAAGGATTTACCATACATTTCACCACCCTCGAATTTAATTGCAAACCATTTTTAAAGCCTGAATGATTTTTTCTTACCTCCCGCTGTTTTTCATTTCATTGGGGACATATTTTACTTGACAGACAGTAAAAAAATTGAGCTTATAAACAATTTTTTTTTTGTTGAAAAGGACATTGGCCTCTTTCACCCCGAAAAAATTAATCTTTTAACCTAAGCATAAGCTTGTGTCGCTGCATACATAAAGGCGAACTGGCCAACAAAAAAATATGAAATAACAAAAAACTTAAGGAAAGAATAATCTGCTATGAATGGAAATTTCTTATGGTACATTCAACCAAAAACGTCTGGCACGTGTGTTAACAAAAAATATCGCCATATTGACTTCAAAGAGCAACAGCTTGGTTGACAGTACAATGCAATGAAATCAGACATGTCATTTGAAGTTAGGGTATAAGAATTTTGGTGCATTTCGAGAGTTGGAGAATTGTAAAGGGGTTTTCCAATTAGAGGTGTTATTGTGGTATTCAAAGAGCACCAAATGAGTTAGGATACAAGATTTTTGGTGCGTTTTTGGAGTCGAAGAATTATACAGGGTTTTTCTATATTGGCGTTATTTTAATATTCAAAGAATACCAAATGAATGGATGTTTATTTCACCATAAGGAGGAAGGTATGCCTTTAAAAATGAGAAAGAAGAAAAGATCATCCAAATGCGGACACCTTTTGCTGCATAGTCGTTGTAAATGTTGTTACTAATCCAAATCATGCATAAAAATCACCAACGAACCATAAATGCCTTCGTAAATTGCGAAATACGAAGCCAATCTCGGCCAAAATTTCAACAAATAAAAATTAAAACTCGATAGCGCCCAAACCAGTGGAGATATTTTAAACCTCAAGCGTTTTGGGCACTAACAAGCAAAAATCGGACAACATATAAAGATTTCTTGAAATTTTCACTGATGGTGCATAATGATACCGTGATGAAAGTAGAGTACTACCTTTTTTGAAACCTGAAGGGGGAGCGGACCCTCCCCTTACCCTAATTTTCAGAATTGCCAGATCTCGGAGATGGGTAGTGCGATTTTAGCAAAATTTTGTGTGCTCTCACAAAGTACCCTGAAAATAAAAATTTGGTATACAAATTTCGGATAGGGTACCTTGGGGCCGGGCCACCCTAAAACCTATCAAACATATATTTAGATAAATCAGGACAATATGGGACTCAAATGAAAGGTATTTAGGATAAGAAAACGTATCTGATATCCAAATGTCGAACCAAGTGTTGGGGGGACCACACCAACCCCCAAAACACCCCTAAATCGGACATATTTACCGACCATGGCAATATGGGACTCAAATAAGAGGTATTTGCGCATAAAATGCGAACCTGATATTCAAATTTGTGGCAATGTTTCTGGGGGTCCACCTCTTCGCCAAAACACCCCCCAAAACAGGACTTATTGGGTTGCCCAAAAAGTAATTGCGGTTTTTTCATATAGTCGGCGTTGACAAATTTTTTCACAGCTTGTGACTCTGTAATTGCATTCTTTCTTCTGTCAGTTATCAGCTGTTACTTTTAGCTTGCTTTAGAAAAAAGTGTAAAAAAAGTATATTTGATTAAAGTTCAATTACTTTTTGGGCAACCCAATATTTACTGACCATTAATCTGAATCTCTATCCTCCTATCTGCCTTTCCATGGGTTTATTCGTCTGTCGGTTCGTACGTGTGACCATCTGTCCGTTTGTCTAAAGGTCTATCACTTCGATTACCTGTCTATCCTTTTGTTTGTCTATATCTTCGATCGTCTAATTGTCTGTACGTCTGTCTATCTGCAGGCCCATTTTTTGAGCATTCCTTTGTCCGTCTGCCTGGCAATTTGTCTGTTCGCCTGGTCGTCCTTCTTTTTGCATTTAAGTCTGTCCGCATAGCTATTTTGTTCGAGTATCCTTCTATGCGTTTGTCTGTCTGCCTGTCCGTCTGTCTGTTGGATTATCTTTCAATACGTCTGTCTTTTATCTGGCTGTCTATTTTTTCGCTTGTTTGACTCTCCGTTTGTCTGTGCAATAGTCTGTCCGTTTGTCTATTCTCACAGCCATTTGTTTGAGTATCCTTTTATCCACTTGGTTTCCCCCCTGTATGTCTGTCTGTCTGTCGCTCCGTCGTATTGATGTCATCTTTGTTTCCGTTCGTTTGTATGTTCATCTGTATGTCTGCCTCTCCATGTGTTTTTTGTTTGTCCATTTGTCTGAATATTTATCTCTTCGACTATCTGTCTATCTATCCTTTGTCCATCTCTTTGATTTTCTTACTGTCTGTCCGTCCGTCCATCTGATTGTTCTCTTTTTGACTATGTCTGTCTGCCTGGCAATTTGTCTGTTCGTCCTTCTGTCTGCATTTATGTCTGTTCGCATAGCTATTTTGTTCGAGTATCCTTCTATCCGTTTGTCTGTCTACCTGTCCATCTGTCTGGCTGTCTGTTCGATTATCTTTCAATCCGTCTGTCTTTTATCGATCTATTTATCCGGTTGTTTGTCTGTCCGTCTCTCTGTCCAACAGTCTGTCCACACAACGAATCGTTTGAGTGTCCTTTTATCCACTTGTGTTTCTACCTGTTTGTCTGCCTGTCCGCCTGTCTGGATGTCTCTTCGACTATCTGTCCATCTATCTGTTTATCTCTTCAATTGTCTAACTATCTGTCCGTCCGTCTATCTGCATAACCAATTTTTTAGCATTTCTTTGTCTGTCTGTCTGACAAAATGCCTGTTCGTCTTTTTGTCTGTATTTATGTCTGTCCGCATGGCTGTTTTGTTCCAGTATCCTCCCAATCGTTTGTCCGTCTGTCTGGCTGTCTGTTCGATTATCTTTCAATCCGTCTGTCTTTTATCTATCTATTTATCCGCTTGTCTGTCTGTCCGCCTCTTGTCCAGGCAGCCTGTCTGTTTGTCTGTCCGCACAGCCATTTGTTTGAGTGTTATTTTATCCACTTGTTTTTCTAGTCTGCCTGTCCCCCTGACTGGGTGTCTCTCTGCCTATCTATCGATCCGACTGTATTTATGCCATCTTTGTTTCCATTCGTTTGTATGTTAATCTGTATGTCTAACCGCCTTACAGACATTCCATCTATTTATTCGTCTGTTTATCTGAATGTCTATCCCTTCGACTATCTGTCTGTCCATCTGTTTGTCTATCCTTGGCCCATTTCTTCGATTTTTTTACTGTCTGTCCGTCCGTCCATCTGATTGTTTGTTGTTTGAGCATCCTTTTGTCTGTTTGTCTCGCCGTCCTTCTGTTTGCATTTATGCCTGTCCGCATAGCGGTTTTGTTCGAGTATCCTTCTTCCTGTCCGTCCATCTGGCTGTCTGTTCGATTATCTTTGAATCCGTCAGTCTTTTATCTGTCTGTCTATCTTTCCGCTTGTCTGCTGTCTGGCCTGGAATTTACATTCGATTGTCTGCATTTCCGTTGGTTTGTCTGTCCATTTTTCTATCCGGTCTGTCTATCCGTTTTTTTTTTATCAGTCTGTCCTACCATCCATTTCTTCGGTTGTCTGTTTATCCATTTAGCTATCTGCACTTTTATCCGTCCATATGTTTATCTGTCCATCATAACTGAGTGACCCTCAAAAATATTTCAATTCCACCACCCTAAGCCCATCTCAAAATATTTTTTCCATATTCGCAGGACTTTGAATTATCCTGCAGTGTGCTCCCAATTTTCTACATAAGTTTGGTATTTCCTTTCTTGTGGCTACATATTTGCTGACCCTTGTGCCAAGTGTTGGTTGCATGTTTGAATGCATGCCAGATTGCTAGCAGATTAGCGAATGGTGTGCCACATGTAGCAATATTGAGATGTGTGCCTCATGTTTTCCCCCCAAACATGTTCGTTCAACATCTGTTTTTAAAATCTTTAGAAACGTGATTAGAAATTCTTTAATTAAAACTGCACGCGAAGTTCAGCGGAACAGGTAAAACAAATTGGATTTGTTTAAGAGAGAGAAGGCTTCAATTTTTAGCAAACAAAATTGGTTGGAGTTAGAAAAAGCTGGAATGAAATAAGGATATAAAATAAACTTTTTAGTTAATGCAAAAGGAAATTCAGTTCAGTGACCACTTTTGGAAAGCAAATCAGCTGTTTGAGTTATTTAATGATCATTAGGAGAACATAAGAATAATAATGCTGATTTACAAATCACTTCATCCAAAAATGGAAAATGGAGCAATAGCCACTCGCCGCTTAAAGTTTATAAAGACTTGGCATCCCAAACAATTTTTCGAAGTGCCGACTAAGCTCTGGCCATCGCATCTGCTATGTTCAGTAGTCGAACAATTGGCCCGTAAGCAAGACCGGTGACTGGTTTGCCCGGCGCAGACGAACCCCTATTGGTGTATTCGTCCGCACCTCCATTTCCTGGAATCCTTTCATGTACATAAACCCATATCAGCTTTACATCGTGGACCCAAGGGTTCTCCAGAGACTCCAAACAATCCGAACCCAAGGCCTTGAGTGCCACCATACTGTCCGCATAAATCCTGAGTTTTGAGGGCGGTAAATGCCTTACCAGAATTTCTTTTGCGGGTATTGTAATGGCCACATACCACGGTCTGAAAATCCGTATACTCGTCCGCTTGTCTCAGAGACATACCGATGTTGAGTGTGTCGGAGTGGACCCCCCAGTTCAGTTCCTGACTTCATCTTGTAGCCATCAGTGAAGATCTCATTCGCTCTCAATTCAAACCTCCCGGGAAAACGAATCCTGAATGTGCTAATCCCAATCGGTAGCGGTGACAGATAGTCGGAGATCCTCCTCGGTCTATTAGCCGCATCAATAGCATCCAGGATGGGACTGTGGCCGCCCCTATCCTCCGTTAACTTGCCGAACTCCCTCAGCTTATGTGCGACCTAGGCGGCAAAGTTCCGAATATAAGTCCCAATGGGCTGCATATCCAATATCGCTGCCAGACCTGCCTACGGTGTGGCTCTCAGTGCTCCTGCGAGTTCGGTGCCAGATAATCGAAGATCCTCCTCAGTCTATCCGCCCCATCAATAGCATACAGGATGGAACTGCGGCCGCACCTGTCCTCCTTGAACTTGCCGAGCTCCCTCAGCCTATGCGCGACCTTGGCGGTACAAATCCGAATATAAGTCCCAATGGGCTGCATATCCAATATCGCTGCCAGACCTGCCTACGGTGTGGCTCTCAGTGCTCCTGTGACTTCGGTGCCAGATAGTCGAAGATCCTCCTCAGTCTATCCGCCCCATTAATAGCATCCAGGATGGAACTGTGGCCGCACCTGTCCTCCTTGAACTTGCCGAGCTCCCTGAGCCTATGCGCGACCTTGGCGGCACAGTTCCGAATATAAGCTCCAATGCAGGCTGCAGATCCAACATCCCCTCCAGACCTGCCTGCGGTGGGTACTCATCTCCCCTGTGACTACTACGCAAGCCAGTTTTTTTTTGCCTTCTCGCACTCCCCCGTACGAGTTCCCTTACCTATGGCCTTCCACCATGCCATTACTGATCTCACAATAGCCGTATACATCCAATAAATCATCTTCGGGAATCACCCCCCACTTCCTAAAGAACATCCACCTGCAGGAGCAAACATCGCACAATGCCTTACGCCTCTTTATTCCTCTTCCAGGATAATTTCGAATAGAGTACTATGCAAAGGTACTTTCCTTCCTTCGACACCTACAAAGTAATTCCGTTTAATAACGGGAGTCTAAACTTGTCTTGTATCCTCGAGTGCTTCAGAAGCACCCCGCTCCGTTTTCCTAAGGTTGGTCCTTAACCCTTTCTGGTAGCTCATTGCGTTAATCTCCTCAGCTACCATTCCATCATCTGGCTGATCGTCGAGAAAAAGTTGTCTCGGCCCAGCAACACGACGTTGTCTGCGTAAGCGATTATCGTCGTGCCATCTCCGCCAAGATCCACAAGTTCCCCGAAATCGACGAAAACACCTCACCATGGGGTGTTCCACTTATCTCCCGCCTTCTGACGTTGTCTGCATAAGCGATTATCTTCGTGCCATCTCCGCCAAGATCCACAAGTTCCACAAAATCGTCGAAAACACCTCACCCTGGGGTGTTCCACTTATCTCCCGGCTTCTGACAACACTATCTCCCAGGTTCGCATTTATAATCCGAGGATCAGGGTAAGCATGCCGCTTCCAATAGAGGTGCCAAGTAATCTTTCCAGGGCCTTTAAACAAAGATGAGATGCTTATTGGTCTGTTGTTCTGGCACAAGGCTTTGTATTCTCATTTTTATACCCTCCACCATAGGATGAGGGTATAACAATTTCGTCATTCTGTTAGCTGCCATATAAACCGATCTTGGGTTATCACTTCTTGAGCCTCTAGAGGGCGCATTTATCGTCCAATTTGGCTGAAATTTTGCACATGGTGTTTTGGTATCACTTCCAACAACTGTGCCAAGTATGGTTGAAATCGGTCTACAACCTGGTATAGCTGCCATATAAACGGTTCTTGGATCTTGACTTCTTGAGCCGCTAGAGGGCGCCATTTGGCTGAACTTTTGCGAACGTAGCACGCTCTTACTTTTTAGTATTAAAACCAAACCTTCAACCGTAGCCGCCGTAGCCCTGTGCTAAGTATGGTTCAAATCGGTTCATAACCTTATATAGCTGCCATATAAATCGATCTTGGGTCTTGACTTCCTAAGCCTCTAGAGGGCGCATTTATCGTCCGGTTTGGTTTGAAATTTTGCACATGGTGTATTGGTATCGCCTCCATAAACTGTGCCAAGTATGGTTGAGATCGGTCTACAATCTTGTATAGCTGCCATATAAACGGTTCTTGGATCTTGACTTCTTGCGCCGCTAGAGGGCGCCATTTGGCTGAAATTTTGCGAACGTAGCACGCTCTTACTTTTTAGTATTAAAACCAAACCTTCCATTGTAGCCGCCGTAGCGCTGTGCTAAGTGTGGTTGAAATCGGTTCATAACCTGATATAGCTGTCATATAAACCGATCTTGGGTTTTCACTTATTGAGCCTCTAGAGGGCGCATTTATCGTCCGATTTGGCTGAAATTTTGCAAATGGTGTATTGGTATAGCCTCCATAAACTGGGCCAAGTATGGTTGAAATCGGTCTACAACCTGGTATAGCTGCCATATAAACGGTTCTTGGATCTTGACTTCTTGGGCCGCTAGAGGGCGCCATTTGGCTGAAATTTTGCCAACGTAGCACGCTCTTACATGTTAGTATTAAAACCAAACCTTCCACCGTAGCCGCCGTAGCCCTGTGCTAAGTATGGTTTAAATCGGTTCATAACCTGATATAGCTGCCATATAAACCGATCTTGGGGTTTCACTTCTTGAGCCTCTAGAGGGCGCAATTATCGTTTGATTTGGCTGAAATTTTGCACATGGTATTTTGGTATCACTTCCATAAACTGTGCCAAGTATGATTGAAATCGGTCTACAACCTAGTATAGCTGCCATATAAACGGTTCTTGGATCTTGACTTCTTGAGCCGCTAGAGGGCGCCATTTGGCTGAAATTTTGCGAACTTACCACGCTCTTACTTTTTAGTATTAAAACCAAACCTTCCACTGAAACCTTTCCACAGCGCAGAGGTTAGCATGTCCGCCTATGATGCTGAACGGCTGGGTTCGAATCCTGGCAGGAACATAAGAATTTTTTTTTAGCGGTGGTTATCCCCTCCTAATGCTGGCGATATTTGTGAGATACCTTGCCATGTAAAAACTTCTCCCCAAAGAGGTGTCGCTTTGTGGCACGCTGTTTGGTCTCGGCTATAAAACAGGAGGTTCCTTATCGTTGGACAGCATTCATTGATATGTGAGAAGTTTGCCCCTGTTCCTTAGTGGAATGTTCATGGGCAAATTTGTTTTTTTGTTTTGTTGGATAGGCTTCGGGTCCACGATGTGAAGCTGATATGGGTTTACGTGCATGAAAGGATTCCAGGAAATGGAGGTGCGGACGAATACACCAATAGGGGTTTGTCTGCGCCGGGGAAAACCAGTCACCGGTCTTGTTTACGAGTAATTTGTCCAACTACTGAACATAGCAGATGCGATGGCCAGAACTTAGTCGGTGGCGAGATGGGATTTAGATGAAGGTTGCCGTACCAGAAAGACGCTCTGTCCTGTCATCGACAAGAGAAGGACGAAGGAATAACTGTCGTTTATAGTCAGAACTGTGCCTCCAAGGTCGCGCATAGGCTGAGGGAGCTCAGCATGTTGAAAGAGGACAGGCGCAGCCATAGTTCCATCCTATTGAAAAGCTGACGGAGAGTAGACTGTGGAGGTTCACCGACTATCTGTCACCGCTACCAATTGGGATTGGGAAATTCAGGATTCGTTTTCCCAGGAGGTATGAATGGAGAGCGAATGCGATCTTCACTGATGGCTTCAAGATGAAGTCAGGATCTGGACTGGCGGTCTACTCAGACACACTCAACTTCGTTAGGTCTCTGAGACTACCGGATGAGTGTACGGCTTACAATAGCCTCAAAAGATATTCTGGTAAGGCATTGACCGCCCTCAAAACTCCGAATTTATGGGGACAGTATGGCGGCGCTCAAGGTCTTGTGTTCGTGGACGGCGAGTTGTGTGGTGGATTGTTTGGAGTCTCTGGATAGGTGGCCACCGTAGCGCAGAGGTTAGCATGTCCGCCTATGACTCTGAACTCCTGGGTTCGAATCCTGGCAGTAACATCAGACATTTTTTTTAGCGGTGGTTATCCTTGATTTGTGAGAAGTTTTGTGCATTTGCAACCTTCCTTCATCCAATCGGCACATAGTCCAGCGAAACTCACCTTTCAAAACATCATCTCAATGAGTTGTATGGTACACGATTTGGTACATTGCAACATATTGGGCAGTATACCATCCGGTTCCGTGGACTTGTGGCATCAAACGAATTCACCGTACAGACCATCTTCCCTTCTTTGGCTTGTCTTCAACAAGGGACAGAGACTCGGCAGTTTGCTGTATACTATTGGGTTGCCCAAAAAGTAATTGCGGATTTTTTAAAAGAAAGAAAATGCATTTTTAATGAAACTTAGAATGA
Organism: Stomoxys calcitrans; assembly: GCF_963082655.1. Taxonomy (NCBI): domain Eukaryota; kingdom Metazoa; phylum Arthropoda; class Insecta; order Diptera; family Muscidae; genus Stomoxys; species Stomoxys calcitrans. The sequence goes on along the minus strand of NC_081555.1, from coordinate 19,919,850 downwards.
ACTTTAATCAAATATAATTTGTTTACACTTTTTTCTCAAGCAAGCTAAAAGTAACAGCTGATAACTGACAGAAGAAAGAATGCAATTGCAGAGTCACAAGCCGTTGAAAAAATTTGTCAACGCCGACTATATGAAAAATCCGAAATTACTTTTTGGGCAACCCAATAAAAACGGGAATACCGTCTGAGTACATCTTTCAATTGTCGCAGCCTCTATCTCGAGGATCGAAGTGATTGACTTCCAACAGATTCCGTCAACTCCCAGAATGCGATGGTTGTTTGATACATAGAGAGCATCCTGCGTAACCTAGAGGACTCGTTCACTCCCTCTATAGCTTAGTTGAAAAAGACCCATGATGAATATGCCTAAAAAGCCGACTATAATCTTGCCACATCTCTAAAACCTGGTTTACACTTTTCAAACCGCAATCAATCATTATAAGTTTCGTTCCTTTATATCCTTTTCTATGTTTTCAGCATTCTTCATTCTTGCCTGTAAAACTCTGGCTAATGATTTTTTTTTTAATTTTTCTTTTTTTTTTTTATCTTTAATTAATTTTACGAGTACTTCTCATTCTCTTTGCTTGTTTTCCTGTTTTCTTATTTTCTTATTGCTAATTAACTTCTGCCATCATTTTGAAACATTATTTGGTCTTGTTTCGCCTTCAGAGGCTACCAATTGACTTCAATTAAATTTTCTCCACAAGTGGTCAAAAGTTAATGAGAATTCTTGCCCCTTGGAACTTTCATTAATGCTTCCTCTTTTTTCTTTCCTAAGCTTTAATGGATAAAAGGGACGAAGAAATCGAAGGGGGAATTGGAAATGAATAAAACAAAAGACATTTAATTGAATATTGAAAAATATTGGGTTGCCCAACAATTAATTGCGGATTTTTTAAAAGAAAGTAAACTTAGAATGAACTTTAATCAAATAGACTTTTTTACACTTTTTTTTCTAAAGCAAGCTAAAAGTAACAGCTGATAACTGACAGAAGAAAGAATGCAATTACAGAGTCACAAGCTGTGAAAAAAATTTGTCAACGCCGACTATATGAAAAATCCGCAATTACTTTTTGGGCAACCCAATAATAATGAACAGATTACTATTGCTGATAAGATAGGGAATGTAAACAAGAACATCAAGCTCAAATTTTGTCAACAATTGTGCAACCGAGAATAATTTTCCCAGGTATCAGTGTAGATAGACGTATTTAGATTATATGAGGTAAGAACGATGAAGGGACCAAAACTACTCCTTATTATTAATTTTTCCAGTATCGGGCAATACAGGAAGCTTTCATGGACTTAAGACCCTAAATCGGCATATCGGTCAATACGCCCGGTCTATATCTAAATATTATCCCATAGAGACCATTTTTGGTTCGGATATTAAAAGGCTTACTGCGTTCAATGTTTCAAATTTCAGCAAATTCGAGCAATATATGCGGTTTTTATGGGATTAAGATCCTAAGTTTACAGATCGGTCTATATTACCTTAATATGGGCCGATTTGGACTATATTCGATATGGATGTCGAGGGTTCTAATAAAGCTCTCTGATTAAAATTCCACCAATATCGCATAGTAATTGTTGGTGTTAAGGGCTTAAGACCCCATATTGGAACTAGAAGGCCTTTTAACAGGACAAGAGGATCCTAAGTCGGAAGTAGAAGACTTTTTAATCGGTACTATTTACTCAGTTGGCTGTCACAGACAGTTTGATCAGAAAACATTTCCAAGCGCCACAATCGTCTGCAGTTCGTGTAACTTATTGAGGTCTATATTCTAAACGCAACCATAGCGCTGCGCTTACGATGCGGGACATCGGTATACTGGAGGGCTGGTACACTGGGGGATACAGTGAAGAAGGTCTCAAACTACCCCATGCAGAGAAATATTCACGATAAGACCTTCCTTTTTTCAGAGGAGAGAATTCGGAGACAAATGCTGTGGCTTCTATCTCGCTTGATGGCTTCAAGATTCAGTCTGGGATGGCAATAATGTGTTTGTGACTGATGAGGCTTCTATCTTCATTGATGTCTTCAAGATTGAGTTAGGGACGGGGGTGGGGTGTAATTGAAGGCACTCAATATCGAAGGGTATAAAAACACCAGTCATAGAAAATCTCCACCTCCAAAATATCAGTCAAATCGAGTAATAATTGGGCCCTCCAGAGGCTCAAAAGTCAAACTGGGAGACCGGTTTATATGGCAGCTATTGGGTTGCCCAAAAAGTAATTGCGGATTTTTCATATAGTCGGCGTTGACAAATTTTTTCACAGCTTGTGACTCTATAATTGCATTCTTTCTTCTGTCAGTTATCAGCTGTTACTTTTAGCTTGCTTTAGAAAAAAAGTGTAAAAAAAGTATATTTGATTAAAGTTCATTCTAAGTTTTATTAAAAATGCATTTACTTTATTTTAAAAAATCCGCAATTACTTTTTGGGCAACCCAATAAGTATCCTTCCGTCCAAGACTGTGCCTCTGGCAGCAGTGCCTCGCACTCGACCTCAAGTGAAGTCTCACCTCTCCCCTTCCTTTCAGGTTTACTATCGTCGCCTCGGTTATACCGCGATGGTATGAGCTGCTCCCACCCTTAATCCATTCTCGCATCGCCTTAAGTCTCATAGACGCAGTGGCTGCCTCACACTTAACCTGTATACCAATGGGTCAGACATCTAGAATAGTCTCCAGTGCCCTAGTGGGCGTAGTCCTCATCGCTCCGCCTATGTCAAGACAACATGTTCTCTGAACTAAACGTCCCATATTGGTTGGTGTGTTTTACGATTTCTGGCTTTCCTCTTCCATTTGGAAAAATTAATTTCCGATCATTGAGCTCGTCTCGAAAGAGAAACAAATAAAAATTGTAAAATGTATTGATCTTCGCCCTAACGGGCAAAAAACTTAAAAAAGAAAAAATTTTTACAAAAATGTTTAAAGAAAAAATGGTTACAAAATTTTTTAAAGAAGAAATTTTCACAAAATTTTGTAAAAAAGAAATTTTTACTAAATTTTTTAAAGAAAAAAATTTTATAAAATTTTTTAAAGAAAAAATTTTTATAAAATTTTTTAAAGAAAAAATTTTTATAAAATTTTTTAACGAAAAAATTTTTACAAAATTTTTTAAAGAAAAAATTTTTATAAAATTTTGTAAGGAAAAAACTTTCACAACATTTTTTAAAGAAAAAACTTTCACAAAATTTTTTAAAAAAAAAATTTTCACAAAACTTTTTACAGACAAAATTTTTACTATACTTTTTCAAAAAACTATTTTAAGGAAAAATTTTTTTTTTTATTTTTAATTGAAAATTCTTTGAAAGAAAAGAAAAGCTGAGAAGAAATTTTCACAACATTTTTTCACCAAATTTTTTAAAGAAAAAATTTTTACAAAATGTTTTAAAGAAAAAACTTTCACAAAATTTTTTAAAGAAAAAACTTTCACAAAATTTTTTAAAGAAAAAATTTTCATAAAATTTTTTATAGAAAAAATTTTTACTATACTTTTTCACGAAACCTTTTAAAAAAAATGTTAAATTTTTTTTTTATAGAAAAAATGTTTTTTTTTTTTAATTTTTAATTAAAAAAAAAAGATGAGAACTCTATGTTATTATTCAGAACACTTTGCCTGACTAGTGGATCATGACTTCAGATATGCCATGTATCCTCATCATCCTTTGTCAAATTGATTTAGATGCCCTACATACCTAATGACATTTGAGTCCAGTGTAAGGCACGGTTTTGTTTTAAAACATGGCTCAGTAAGTTCTACAACTCTGCTTAGCGCAGTAGGAGAGAAAGAAGCCTTACTCTCCAATATTCGGATACAAACTAATCTTCAATGCTAAGAACAATCAACACATCGATAACATTTTGAAAAAAATTTCAATAGAAATAAAATTTTCAAAAAAATTTCTATAGAAATAAAATTTTTAAAAAATTTTCCAATAGAAATAAATTTTTAAAAAAATTTCCAATAGAAATAAAATGTAGACAAAATTTTTACAAAAATTAAAAATTGAAAAAAATTTTTGCAGTCCCGCAAAAAAAAAAAATTTTAGCAAAATTTTTTGCTGGGCTATAGCCTTTGAACATTTTTTTGTAGAAACATTTTGAAAAAAGTTTCTAATTCTAAAACATATTTTGATCTTAAGTTTTACTCGTGTTACTCGTTGTTCATTCCCCTTTGTCTCATTCCAATGCCTACATTTTTTTCAATTGCTTTTGTCAAATTCATTGTTCTTTGTTATTTTTGGCCACGTGATGAAAATCTTCAATTACTTGATAAAATCTATGCCCATGGCAAGCTTAAGAAAATTATTATTGTTCAGAATTATAATCGGCTAAAAAGAGTTGTTTTTTTAAGCCTTTTGTGCTATCATCGCGCTTAGTGGCCGCAGGCAGAGATTTGTGAGAAATATGGTTATTGTTCAGTTTTTATGGCGATTAGGTGGAAATGGGGGGAAGAATTCATTTGAACTTTTTCAATAGCAAAGCCTAAAGATGAATATTTTATTTAAGAACAATTGAATGCTAAAGGATTTTTGTTTAAGATTAAAAACAAGCACATGGGTGCGTATACGTATTTTAATTAAATTCAAAGCTAATAATAGAAATCATACGCCAACCAGGCTAATTACACAAAAGCAATTATACAAAAGCTAATTTTAGGCAAAATTCATACAAAACCAGCATTAGGATATGAACAAAAAATAATCCATTTCAAATTTAAACATAATTTTCTTTTTTTAATAATGCGAGATTTGTGTCCTTAGAGTACAAGCCTCCTTTATATCTTAAATTAATAAAATTTTGTTTGTATTTTTTCTTTTACAGCCTCTCCCATCACATTATTCATAACCATATGCCTGAAAGCCCTTGGTAAGTCTATTTAAGCTTATTGCCAAATGAAAAGCAGTTTAAAGTGAGTTTATTCACTTGTTATTAGGCCACACTTCGTTGAAATGCCATTATTATGTGGAAGTTGATATTCTACGAAACAAAAGCAAAAAGAGAATAACTCCATAAAAAAGGATATAAGAAATTTATGTTGTTATTGTTATAAATTTTATGACTTCAAAAATGTCCTTGTATGCCATAACAATACATAACACTAAGCAAAGAACACAATCGTTAGCAATGCTGATGATGTTGATGATATTTATTATTGCATACCTCAAGGGGCAACATACGATAGAGAGAGAGAGAAAAACAAAACTGGAGGTATTGAGGACAGTGTTGAAACTTGATGACATTCTTGTGGTTAAAGGCAAATTATGTTTTAATAACCTAATATATGATATGAGGCTGATTTGGTTACTCTAGGTCAAGGAAAATCAAATTTTAAAAGGTGTGAGTTTGTAAAATTTCATACCGTCATTAATGTTTGTCAAGGTCTACAATTTTCCCAGTAATTTTGTTATCTATTTTTTTCTACAACATTGTTTTTGCTTCTCTTATATAACAAAAATTTATGAAATTTAAAATTTATATTGTCTCCTTTCTTTTTCTTTTCAACCCAATTTTTCAATTCATTTTTCTTTCTTCTTTGCCAGTCATAACATTGGAGGTAAACAGAATCGTTAACACTTTGCCATGGGCTGTATGTTTACTCGGTTTAACGTAGGTAGAAGTTCAAATGTGGGTACCACATGTCTACGTCTGTGTGTGTGGGTGTTGGTATATGCCTTTTGGTGTTATTATATGAAAAAACATATTCTATTGCATATCTTAGGGAGCTGCTCATGGTATCTATTGCCGTAAAAATGAGTGTAAGTTAAATGTGCTTCAACAACATATTTTTTTATGGTTATAAATAAAGTAGACTACTGCGGTTAATCAATTATAAATAAGGCAAAAAAATATATAAAAAGAATTTAAGGCAATATTTTTCTTAAATTTATGCAAGCAAACGTGTCATAATGCGGGCATATGAAAATTGTTTATAAAACAAAAACGTCTTAAATTCGGCCGGGCCGAACTTTATATGCCCACCATCAATCCCATGGCAGCCGGTTGTACGCACCGGATTGACCCGATGGAATCCTCATCGGCAAGGATTGCCGCCTCAGTGTACGTGTTCGTCTTTTTTCGTCATTGGAGAGGCACAACCTGGAGTGCCTTCTCTGTACGAAGCGTACAGAGATCCGTGTCGGGATTGAAAAGAACCCCAGACCCTGGTGTTGTTCGGATCGCCAGAACCGCCTCCATCATCAGTCGGTGTCGGTAAGATGTAACCGGTGCATGGAGTGGGTACATTTCCGATCTTGCTCTGGCCTCACTTCACTACGCGAATATAGTCATACTGGATATGTCGCATGGTGCTATGCGAACATAGCCAGCAGTGGGTCACAAGCGTCGTCGTCGTTGCCTTCTACGTCCTCGTCGTCGGACAATGCGATACCCCCGACTTCTTCCGTACGGCAATTTACGCAACGGCAGCATCCTAGCTCTAATATTGCCAGGCCAGTGCCGGGAGTGTATCGTTCTAGCAGTTAAACTGCAACACATTGCGTGGCAAGATCGATGAGATTGTGGATTTTATGAGTCGGAAAAAAATATTGGTCGCAGCGATCCTGGAGACAAAGCTGTCCTACACCTGAAGCTTGCATAGTTGTCACGGATACAATGTGCCACTTAAGGATCGCCCAAGGAATAGAGGTGGGAGGATTGGCCTTCGTGCAATATAGACCTATCTCGCCTGCGCCAGCCGCTAGTGACCTCTACATGGAGTGCATGGGGATAGCAGTCAGGTCCAGTACTGCCGAGATAGAGCTATACAACGTGTACATACCGCCGGTTGGTAGCTGTGTCCCGATTAATGGCCAAGCTTTCAACCCCGACACAAGTGGGTTACTATCTGGCCATAATCGTCTCGTTCTAGGGGACTTTGATGCGCATCACACTTCATGGCATTCTTCCCTAGGTAACGACCAGCGTAGCATAGCTTTGCCAGAGTAGATTGAAGGCTCCACGTTTTGTACGGTGAATAAGGATGGCCCCACTAGGATTACGAGGAGGTGCAACAGCTCATCAGACATTTCCATTGCATCCCTTCATCCGTACTTTCTTTGGGATCAGACCACCTCCCCATAATTCTCACCATCGACTGACCACCAGACTTTATAACCTCTGAGTGCTGGATGTTTATCAATCAAAGAAAGGCCGATTTGGCCGGCTTCAGCGAGTACACCAATCGCCGCTTCAGTAAACAGATACCGCGATCGAATGTGCTGGTTGACGAAAGGAAATTCTCAGACATCATTAAAGAAGCAGCCGCTCGCTTTATACCAGCCGGTCGAGTATCCCAAGTCGGCCCAATTTCCCGGCCCAGGCGTTGGTACTCACAGCCGAGCTTGATGGGATTCCTTGCACAGACCCCACTAACGCAAGAATCAGCGAGCTGAATCTAAATACAGGGTAGTCAACGAACATAAGCGAAATTTGTGGCTGGAACACTTGGAGCAATGTAACTTTGGTACCGGTTTAGGCAAACTGTGGTCTGCTCTTATGTCACTCTCCAACCCCGTTAGACGGGATGACAGGACCTCAGTCATTTTTGGCGAAATAATCGTGACTGATCCGAAGAGGTGCTCCAGGTTGTTCAACCGTCAATTTATTGTACATCCCGAGAGAGACAGGGCAAGGAGGAGAGCCATTCGCCGTATCCCCGTGGTCTCCGAGCCGATAGACAGCCATTACAATTTATCGTGGGCGAAGTTACAAATGCCATCCCTGACGCCAAATCAGCTAAGGCGTTGGGCCCCGACGGAATCTCTACATTGATGTGGAAGAATCTGGATTCACCTGGAGTTGAGTACCTTACCACTGTCCTCAACCTGTCATTGAACACTCTTGTAGTTCCCGATGTCTGGAAAATGGGCTGAGTGATCCCGCTACTGAAGCCTGGAGAGGGCCCGAGCAAGGGAGAGTCGTACAGAACGATCTCCCTTCTCTCACCAGTGGCAAAGGCGCTTGAGGCATTACTCCTCTCGAGTCTCGAAGCAGAATTTCCATTCGCCGAGCATCAACATGGATTTCGAAGAATGGACAGCACAACAACAGCTTTGCATGCCATCACCGAACACATTTGCCGTGGCTTCAATCAGCCCAGGCCATTTGATAGGACGTTGCTCGTGGCACTGAACCTATCGAAGACATTCAACACTGTCAGCCATGCCAAATTATTTGAGGACATCGCCAATACATCTCTCCAGTCAGGGCTGAAACGATGGGTCACGAATTATCTGTGTGGTCGCCAGTCATTTGTGGAATTTAGGGATAAGAAGTCGAAACACCGTAGACTGAAACAGGGAGTTCCCCTAGGCGGGGTGATATCTCCGGTTTAACCTCTACCTATCCTCCATTCCATCCCCCTCCGGATGGCATAAAGATCATATCATATGCGGACGATTGTACGAACATGGCATCAGCACCCCCATCCATTTATGACATCTGCGATGCAGTGAATAGCTACCGGGTGAATATGGTCCTTGGAAAACGACCGCCTTCAATTGCACCTGAAGAAACTGACTTTCCCGGCAAACCAGAGTAGGTCTGGCGCAATTACGATCCGACAGATGCAGCCGCCTCTAACCCCAACAGAGCAAGGATTGAAGCCGACGTGCAGGATGTATGTCTCGATTGTGACCAGGGACCACATGTCACCTGTTCAAGCCAGACCTACTCGACTCAGACCCAGATCCCTCTGGGCGCACCCCATTTTAGTCGCAGAGTTCCTGGGTCTGCATATTCAACAGAATCAAGCAGACGATAGATAGAACACAACACACTGCTACAACAACAACAATAATACTCAATCTCATGCTCAATCAGTACACGGCTGGAACAAAGCTAGAGGCAAAAGTGGGCCTAGGGTCTATGTTGAGAACCCAAGAACTGAGATCTCCCTTAGACTGCCTGACCCTAATACGGTCTTGCAGACGGGGATCGGGGCTATCATAGAATGCGTGAGGTGGAGTGATCTTACGGACAGTAAACAGGTCATAAGGGCAATATCCACCAGAACGGTAAAATCACGAACAGTCTTGGAATATAAGAAGGAGGCTAATGCCTTCTCTGAGGCTGGACCCCCATCGTTTGGGTGCCGGGCCACTACGGAGTAAGGGGGAATGGAAGGGCAGGTTATTTGTCGGTGAAGGCCAGAGAACTGCCGTCAATGAACTTGGTTAACCCGAAGCCTTTCGGGGCGACGCTGTCCGAGTTAAGGGCATAGGATAGCGCATAGTTTAGCATGTCCGCCTATGACGCTGAACGCCAGGGTTCGAATCCTGGCGAAACGATCAGAAAAAATTTTCAGCGGTGGTTTTCCCCTCCTAATGCTGGCAACATTTGTGAGGTATTATGCCATGTGAAGACTTCCCTCCAAAGAGGTGTCGCACTGCGGCACTCCATTCGGACTGGACTTTAAAAAGGAGGACCCTTATCCTTGAGCTTAAACTTGAATCGAACTTCACTAATTGATATGTGAGAAGTTTGCCCCTGTTCCTTAGTGGAATGTTCATGAGCAAAATTTGCATGAACTAACTGAACGCGATTTTGTTGCTCTTAAAAATCCATGTTAAGTGCTGATTGACAACCTGCCTGAAGACGCGATAATTGTTTCCAGTGACAAGGCTCAATTTCACATTTCGGCCTACGTCGAGAAGCAAACATGCGTCATTAAAGTGGTGTTAATCCAATCACGGACCATAGCACACCTTAAGAACACCATTGGCTACGCCATTGCCAACATACCGATTGATGTGCTGCAAAGAGTGGACACGAATTTCAAAAATCGACTAAATCAGTGTATGACAGCCATATTAATAAATATTGGTTTGCCCAAAAAGTAATTGCGGATTTTTCATACAGTCGGCGTTGACAAATTTTTTCACAGCTTGTGACTCTGTAATTGCTTTCTTTCTTCTGTCAGTTATCAGCTGTTACTTTTAGCTTGTTTTAGAAAAAAAGTGTAAAAAAAAGTATATTTGATTAAAGTTCATTCTAAGTTTTATTAAAAATGCATTTACTTTCTTTTAAAAAATCCGCAATTAACTTTTTGGGCAACCCAATAGTTTGATCAGAACTATGTTTGGCAAGAATTTCGAGAGACTTTATATTTTCGAAACTTTAGCAAACCGGATTATAAATGTGCCTCTTATGGGCCTTTGAACCTAAATCGCGGGATCGGCCAAATATTGACCGATCTTAGCCATATTCGGCAAAGAACTTGGGGGACCTAAATAAACTCACAGTTCTTTATTTCTATGACAAATGGTAATAAATAGGCACTTTTATGGGTTATGGATTAAATATCGGGAGTTCGGTATATATGGGGTGATGCGTTAAGATTTTGTCCTATGTAGCCCATCTTCGGCTTTAACCTGTCAATGGCAAAAAGAATTATCTGTGCAGAGTTTAAGACTGTAGTGTGACTTCAACAAAACGATAAACAGACACACGGACATGGCTACATGGATACTAAGCGGATATAATATGCCCCTATCCTTAAATGATGGGTATAACAATGATGGGTTCTACATTACATTTTCACTTTAGATAGTTATAATTTTTTTCATTTTGTCTCTTCATTTTATAATCACTTTATTCCTAATTTAAACAATTTCTCAAAAATTTCAACTTTTCATTTAGCCTTTCACCACACTGGTAAAAAATACCACAAATGTAATTTACTATTTGATCATTTGTCATGCTCAAATAAATGAAATCGCATTTTCTATGGCAAATATCGATTTATTTTGGTCACCTTAATGCATTACCAATTGCATACAATTTTATGCATGGATGCAAGATTGAAAATGCAATTTAAATTGAAGGCAATTAATTCCATTTTTTTTTTACAAAATGAGTTACACACACATCAACGATGTGTGGCTAGATAATAGTATTTACATTCAAGCGCATAAATTTTATCAATAAAGGGGAATTTTTGAAATTTAAATTTCCTTTAGAGTTTAGATGATGGAAATTCTTATCTGAAATTTTGCAAAACCACAAAATTGTGGTATTTTAAGGAATGTTTGGCAAAATTAAGTCATAAAACAAATGTGTTTTAATTTGTGAATTTAAAAATTAGCTTTAATTTCCCAGCACATTGGTTGAAATTTGAGCATAGTACATGCATGGGAGAAGGGAGACCTGTTGCTGTGATAGATCAACCACTACTCGAACCACTGCCTGGTTCAACAAGAAATTTGCGAAAAAAAAAACATCAAAGCATTGTGATGAGATTAACCAATACAGTAAGTTACAGTTGGGGTATATTTATTATGTGACCCCTAAAAGTATGCAACATATTTCATACATCTCACACATATGCACTCATATAGTATTAAAAACCATTTTTTTTTTTAATTTAAAGAAACCAAATAAGTTCCATTATTTTTATACAAACTTTCAATAACATCATAAAGTCATAAAACAAATGTGTTTTAATTTATGAATTTTTAAATTAGCTTTAATTTCCCAGCACATTGGTTGAAATTTGAGCGTAGTACATGCATGGGAGAAGGGAGACCTGTTGCTGTGATGGATCATCCACTACCCGAACCACAACCTGGTTTTAGAAGAAAGTTACAAAAAAAAAAACATCAAAGCATTGTGGTGAGATTAACCAATACAGTAAGTTACAGTTGGGGTATATTTATTATGTAACCCCTAAAAGTATGCAACATATTTCATACATCTCGCACATATGCACTCATCTAGTATTAAAAACCAATTTTTTGTTAAATTTAAAGAAACCAAATAAGTTCCTTTACTTTTATACAAACTTTCAATAACATCATAAAGTCATAAAGCAAATGTGTTTTAATTTGTGAATTTAAAAATTAGCTCTCATTTCCAAGCACATTGGTTGAAATTTGAGCGTAGTACATGCATGGGAGTAGGGAGACCTGTTGCCGTGATGGATCATCCACTACCCGAACCATAGCATGGTTTAACTAGAAATTTGCAAATACATCAAAGCATTGTGATGAGATTAACCAATACAGTAAGTTACAGTTGGGGTATATTTATTATGTGACCCCTAAAAGTATGCAACATATTTTATACATCTCACATATATACACTAATATAGTCTTAAAAATTAATTTCTTCCTTTTGAATTTAAAGAAACCATATAAGTTCCTTTACTTTTATGCAAACTTTCAATAACATCATAAAGTCATAAAACAAATGTGTTTTAATTTGTATATTTAAAAATTATTCTTAATTTCCAAGCACTTTGGTTGAAATTTGAGCGTAGTACATGCATGGGAGAAGGGGGACATGTTGCCGTGTAGGAGCATCCACTACCCGAACTACAGCCTGGTTTAACAAGAAATTTGCAAAAAAAAAAAAAAAAAACATCAAAGCATCAATACAGTAAGTTACAGTTGGAGTTTTTTGTATTCAACCCCTAAAAGTATGCAACATATTTCATACATCTCACACATATACACTAAATAGTATAAAAAAACAATTTCTTCCTTTTGAATTTAAAGAAACCAAATAAGTTCCTTTACTTTTATACAACCTTTCAATAACATCATTGAAATATATACTGCCAACCATCATCATACAGGGTGGCTGATGAATATTGCTACAATGATGAATATTGCTACATTTTTTTTTCGGTGTATGGAATACATTTTTCTTTTATTCATGTTAAATTAAATTATTAAATTAATTATTAAATTATTATTAATTAAATTAATTAATTAATTAATTAAATTAATTATTAAATTATTATTATTAAATAGAAAAAAAGTTATTACATTTTTTTTTGGTAGCGGCTTTCATCAGCCACCCTGTATATCACCATAACTACTTTTTGCACTAAAGCTCCCTCATTGTCATAAAGCCTAAAGAAAATATTTCCATTTTATGACTTCATAGAATTTATTAAATCTCTGTTATCTTATGTTCAAAAATATGTTTTAGTGTCAAAAATACCTGCGAAAACTTTCATTCAAAAACAAACGCTATGGGCATTGTGCATAAGGGGGAAATTGTTTTTAAGCCACCTAAAACTATGCCTGACAAATTTAAAGAAAACCACTCTAAAAGGTGTTTATTTTGTTATTTCTTTATTGAAATTCCAAAGCAAAACAAGGAGGGAGAGGACTCTTTTTTCCTTTTTTTGTCTGCCTTAATACCGAAATTTATATTTTGGGGGCAAAGAGACAAAATAATGACAAACTAATGATGCACTTGGGAGCTTTCAGTCAAATAACAGAAAATATCTGAGTGATGTGTGATGATAGAAAACAAGGTTTTGGAGACAATTTTGAAGGAAAAAAAGAAACAATGCTTTTGGTAAGAAAGGTTTAGGCAAGCTCGAATGAGCAAATATTGCAAGTGGTGGTTTGTTTGGAGGCGAGAATGAAAAAATGTTAGGTATGAAATAAAAAATCTCCGATCATTAGGCTCGTCTTGAAAGAGCAACAAACAAAAATTTGCAAAATTTAATGGCGAAGATCATTAAAAACAGGCAAAAAACTTGAAAATTAAAAAAATCGGCAAAGCCCGGCCGGGATTCGAACCTGACCATACGGAGCAACAGCGAGAGCCTAATTTTGTTTTCGCAAACGAAAATTTGCTAAATTTAACGATCTTCGCCATAACAGGCAAAAAACTTGAAAATTAAAAAATTCGGCAGAGCCCGGCCGGGATTTGAACCTGAGCATACGGAGCAACAGCGAGAGCCGTTGCCTAGCGTTTGAAGCCATCAATAAAACATCCAATAGACAAAAAATCTGCCATTACACAAAAACACATGCATTAGGAAAAGTACAGCTAATAGATAGGGTTGTCGAGCTTGGTCAATGTGGTATTTATATCATTGAGACGTTTTCGCAAACAAAAATTTGCAAAATTTGATGAACTTAGCTCTAACAGGCAAAAAACTTGAAAATGAAAAAAACATCGGCAGAGCGCGGTCGTGATTCGAACCTGAGCATACAGAGCAACAGCGAGAGTCGTTGCCTAGCGTTCGAAGCCATCAATACTACTTCTAACAGATGACCAGAATTATGTGTATACCATGGGTGTAGTGTAATTTGTGTAGACAAAAAATCTGCCATTACACAAGATTTTAAATATAGCTCCCATTCATATTTATCGCTGGATATGTACTCATGTGGCCGCAGTAACATCAAGTTTCAAACGATCTGTTCGAAAGATGTCGGTTCAGATTTAGATATAGCTCTCTATTATCCGAATTTATAACTGTCAGGTAGGTGTATGGTATTGTATAGTCGGCTCCGACTTTTGCCTTTCCTTGCTGGTTAATATTATATTCATACTCTACTCTCGAATACCTCTCATTGGGTTCCTATATTGTCCCGATCGGTTCACTTTTTAGTTTGGGCGGTATTCTTGGGTTGCCCTTATTACTTGGTTCCAATTTTTGATACCATACTCGTATTCTACTCCCGAAAATCTTTCACTTGAGTCCCGTATTTTCCCCATCGGTTTCAATTTTTTTTTGGTATTTTTGGTTGGTTTTGGGATTTGGACGGCTCGGCTTTAAATATCAAATTCATACTCTACTCCCAAATACCTTTTATTTGAGTCTCATTGTGTTCCAATCAGTCCAATTTTGATTTTATGGGTTTTTTTTGGGGCGGGTTTGGGCTTGGGCGGTCTCCTAAGTACTTGGATCCAATTTTTCATACCATTTTCGTATTTACCTCTCAAATACCTTTTATTTGAGTACCAATCACTAAGCATGTCCTGCTGGGGTTTTGGGGGGTAGGCAGGGTCCCTTCAGACACCAAGGAATACATTTTTATGTCAGATTTGTACTCTACTTTTAAATACCTTTCATTTGATGCCCATATAAGCCCAAAGCGATTAAGGTGTCCTCCTGTCCTGTGGTTGTGGGGGACCCCTCGAACACTCAGGGTGAAATTTGTATACCAAGTTCGTACTCTACTCTTAAATACCTTTCATTTTATGCCCATATAGCCCAAAGCGGTCAAGGTATCCTCCTGTGTCCTGTGGTGTTTTTGTGGCGGTGGGGGACCCCCCGAACAGTCAAAATGCAATTTGTATACGAAGTTCGTACTCTACTCTTAAATACCTTTCATTTGATACCCATATTGTCCCAATCGGGAAACATGTCCGTTCGGGTGGGTTTTGGGAGGGGCATGCCCCCAGGTTATTTGACCTCAAAATTTTATACCAATTTCGTGTTTTTGCGTAAGATGGCACACAAAATTTCACTTAAATTGTTACACTCATCTTCGAGATCTGGCGTTTTTGAACTTGAGAGTAAGGGGGAAGGTCCGCCCCCCCTGCGGATATCAAAAAATGTAGTAACCCTTTTTTCACCGAGTACTCAAACTCTACATTTCTGTGAAAATTTCAGGAAAATCTGTTCAGCTTTTTGGAGTGAATACGGAACAAACAACTAAACAAACCAACCGACAAACAAACATAAATTGATTTTTTTTGTCAACATTTTATTTATATGCAAAATTTTGTCAAAATCTATATAAAATTTTGTCAAAATTTTGATTTTTATGAAAGTTTTTGTAAAAATTTTTTTCTTTAGAAAATTTAAATGTTTTCGGAAATTATGTCAAAATTGTTTTTTAATAGAAAATTTGGTTCTAAGTTTTCACTTTTTAGATAATTTTGTAAAAAAAAATTTCCTAAAGCCAATTTTGTCAAAGTTTTTTTTGAAATTTTTTATGGCTCCTTTTTCAAGGCCATCCTTATATGCAAACATTTGACAAAATTGCACTTCTATAGAAAAATTTGTCAAAATTTTATCAAAATATTTTTTTATTCCAAAATTTTGCTAAAATATTAATTTTTTCAATAATTTTTTCAAAATTTAAATTTTGTAGAAAATTTTTGCAAAAAATTTTTTCCTAAAGGCAATTTTGTCAAAAAGTTTTGTCACATTTAATTTTGTAAAAAAAAAAAATTCCCAAAGCCAATTTTGTCAAAGTTTTTTTTGAAATTTTTTATGGCTCCTTTTTCAAGGCCATCCTTTTTATCATCCTTATATGCAAAAATTTGACAAAATTGCATTTCTATAGAAAATT
Source organism: Stomoxys calcitrans (assembly GCF_963082655.1). NCBI lineage: Eukaryota > Metazoa > Arthropoda > Insecta > Diptera > Muscidae > Stomoxys > Stomoxys calcitrans. Next base: position 19,903,792 of record NC_081555.1, on the reverse strand, counting down.
TTGTCAAAATTTTATCAAAACATTTTTTTTTTTAAAAATTTTGCTAAAATATTAATTTTTTCAAAAATTTTTTCAAATTAAAATTTTTTAGAAAATTTTTGCAAAAAATTTTTTCCTACAGGCAATTTTGTCAAAAAGTTTTGTCACATTTAATTTGCAAATTTTTAATGGCTGCTTTCTCAAGCTCGTCCTTTTATTATATATCCCCTATCTTCATTTTAAAGTAATTTTTCACCACCTCCCTAAGGTATGCTTCACATTATATTTTATTTTTGAATTTCCTTATATGCTTCACTTTAAGTTACATATTATTATGTGGAATTTTTACTTGTTCCACCATTAAAGTTATTGTTGCTCCACATTTCACAAGTTTGACTTGGTGATCTTATCTGGAAACAAAAAGTTGTCGAAGTAGCAGAAGAAAAAAATACACTGACATTTCGCCCATAGCATAAATTATGAAGTTTTTCGCTTTGGGGTTTTTGGTTACTTTTCTTCGCCATTCTTCATTGAGCACCTACCATACAGCACTTCATTGAAATTTATTTGTTCCTTTGGCTAGACTGGTGGCAACTTTTCTCGCCTTAGTAGTGTTTTTTTGCGCTCTTGAATTGCTTTTCTTTTGTTGGAAGAAATAAGAAAAAAAAAATGTTACCTTGGAGACAGATTGAGGTTTTCTTGTTTTTTTTTTCTCTCTTCTTTTTTGCTCTCTTTACGTTTTTCTTTAGAAATTATGGCACTTCGTATGCATGTCCTTCATTAAAGTGAAATACTTGTGGACTTGAAGTGAGCTTTTCTCTTCTTATTCTGCTACTTCTTCTTCTACTGCTCATTTCTTGTTAGGCCCTTAAAAATATTAAAATGATTAATTGATGACTATGGGGAATTGTGTTGTTTAGGATACTTGGCTTTGTTTCTGGTAGTTTATGGAGCTTCAAAGTTTGATCTTAATTTATTTGCTTTTATTTAAATTTTGCTAAAGTGTGAAGGAGAGGAGGGACAACAACATTGTTGTCTTAAGGTGATTTTAGAAAGTTTGGGGTTTGTTGATTTAAGTTTCAGCTAGAAGAGACATTTTATGTAAAGCATAAGAAATTGTAATACATGGGTCGGCCCATCTTGAGATTGATTTGAAGACCGCTTGATTTCGTGAATCCGCGTAGACCCCCAATCCAGTCCCTGACTCCATCTTGGAGCCATCTGTGTAGATCGATGTCTCATCCTCCTCAAGTACAGCATTCGCCCTCCATTCATGCCTCTCAGCAAATCGAATCGCGAATGCCCTCACTTTAGTCGGCACTGGTGCCAGGTAGTCAAAGATCTCCCTTGCTTTAGTCTATGCATCCATAACACTCAGAATCAAACTGTGGCCGCAACCATCCTCCTTCACCATACCAAGATCCATCAGCCTTAGCGCGACCCTAGCGGCGCAGTTCCGAATATAGACCTCAATGGGGTGCATATCCAGAATTGCCTTCAGGCCTACCTATGGTGCGGTTTTCAGTGCCCCTGTGACCCCGACGCAGGCCTGTCCCTAGAACTTCTCGAACTCCCTCGCATGTGTCCTCTTATATACGGCTTTTCACCATAGCAGTGCTCCATAGGCCAGTACTGGTCTCACGATGGCTGTATACAACCAAGGTTTATTCTTCCCACCTTGGGGATAAAGACCATCTTGACTTCCCTCCAAGCCCTCGGTACCAGGCTTACTCAGAAGATTCGCTCAGGCCAAAACAGGGTGACTGCAAGAGTCACCTGCAGCAGTGTCGAGATAATTCCGTCAGGTTCGGCCGACTTAAATGGTCGGAAAGTGCACTTTGGGCAGCCTAAATGTCTCACTTCCGCTTTCCAATTCCTTACAGAATTTCGCCCAGGAAGTCCTCTTCGCCTTCCTCCTCTCCTTCTTGAACCTGCCAAGGGCGTCGCGATACTCGTTTCAGCCCTCTAAGGTGTTCTCTCTCTTGGCCTTATTAAAAATGCCTTCTGCTCTCCCTCCTGAGCATCTTCAGCTTCGGTGACCACCATGACTGGCTGTTTTTCGTGGCGTAACTCTTTCGGGACATGTGTTCAAAAAGGCTCCATAGGTCAGTACTGGTCTCACGATGGCTGTATACATCCACTATCCTTATACTGTGGTTTATTCTTCCCACCTTGGGGATAAAGACCATCTTGACTTCCCTTCAAGCCAAACCAGGCATGCTCGGAAGATCCGCTCAAGCGAAGGCAGGGTGACTGCAAGAGACACCTGCAGCAGTGTCGAGATAATTCCATCAGGACTGGCCGACTTATATGGCCGGAAAGTGCGGACTGCCCACACTATCTTCTCCTCGTCAACGATCTCCCTGATGAGGTCATCCGTTAGGGCCACATCAGCAGGTATTGCGATATCTTGATCGCCGATCTCTTCCTGGCCAACTGGGAAATGAGCCACCATCGGAAGTTTCACCGTCTCCTGCCCACTCTCAGTGTAAATTCCCTCCTCGCTCCCCAGGGAGCTGGTCGTGATACGATCCTTCGAGAGCACTTTGCGCAGCCTAGATGTCTTACTAGCCCTTTCCAATTCCTTACAGAATTTCGCCCAGGAACTCCTCTTCGCATTCCTCCTATCCTTCTTGAACTTGCCAAGGGCGTCGCGATACTCATCCCAGCCCTCTGCTGTGTTCTCTCTCTTGGCTTTATTAATAATGCCTCCCTCCTGAGCACCCTCAGCTTTGGTGACCACCATGACTGGCTGGTTTTGCGTGGTGGTACTCTTTCAGGGCATGCCTTGAAAAAGGCCTCGTTCAGGCATCCCATGATAAGATTGACTGCGGCCTCCCGTTCCCTTGCATCCTTTATAGTCCCCCTAGGGGTCCCCAGTTTCTGCATCTGTTTCCTGAACTTCTTCCAGTCGGTCCTCTTCGAGTTTCTGTATGGTATCCTCGTCCCCCTCTCTTGCTCGACCCGAAAACATATCCTATGGTGATCTGAATAGGAGCACTCGGTAGAATCATTCCAGTCCAAAACTTTATCCGAGTCACTATTCGTCAGAAGCGTTATATCTATAACCTGTTCCCTGATCCGGTTGTAGAAAGTAGGGGCGTTGACCCTATTGCATACAACTAGGCCCGTGGACAAAATGTAATCAAAAAGTGACTCATCTCTTTTGTTGATATCCGTGCTTCCCCAGAGATTGTGGTGTACATTGGCGTCACTCCCTAGCACCAGGTCATGACCCTTCTCCTAGCACCAACCGACCCGGGTCCGGACGGTGTCTGTAGGGGGTTGTCCTCATCGTAAGGTAGGTACATGGTGACCAGGACCAGTAATGGTTTGCGGGGTCTCTCCAAGGCCACTACCGTTAGGCCTTCATCGTTGAAGCGAGAAATCAAAGTCAGGTTCAAATCAGCCTACGATATTACTTCAAATATAACTTCAAATTCAGATTTCGTGGTATAGAGATTCGTAAATCAGTGTCATCTATCCCCATAGCTCTCAGCAGCTAATTCGTGGCTGCCTCTGAGTGGAGCAGGTTAATCTGCACCAGCTTCAGGCAGCCCAGGCCCCCTAGTACCCTGGGTGGCGTCGTCATCATCTGCGGGCAGGACCATTCTCACATGGTTTAAGCCGAACTCGATCTCTCCTAGCGAGGACTTCAGGAGGGACAAAGATTCTGAACCAAACCTGATCCAGAGGTCCTTGCCATTACCTTTATCCCTCGCTCGTCCCCTTACAATTGGTTTAAGCCCATCTTGACCACTGCCATCGAGGACTCTAGGAGTGACAAGGATTCTGAACCTAGCCTGATCCACCCTCTACGCTTCCAGATGCTTATTCTGCCCTTTAAGTAGCCTGAGTATGGCTTCGTACTCCAATACTTGAGGAGGTATCCTGGGTGGCGTCGTCATCATCGGCGAGCTGGACTATTCTCACTTGGTTTAAGCCAAACTCGACATCTCCCAGCGAGGACTTTAGGAGTGCCAAGGATTCTGAACCCACCCTGATCCAGAGGTCATTGCCATTACCTTTATCCCTCGCTCGTCCCCTTACAATTGTCCAGCTCTACGCTAGCAGATGCTTATTTTGCCCTTTAGACAGCCCGGGTATGGCTTCGTCCTCCAATACTGGAGGGGTTATCCTGGGTGGCGTCGTCATCATCGGGCAGGACTATTCTCACATGGTTTAAGCCAATCTTGACCTCTCCTAGCGAGGACTTTAGGAGTAACAAGGATTCTGAACCCACCCTGATCCAAAGGTCCTTGTCATTACCTATATCCCTCGCTCGTCCCCTTACAATTGTCCAGCTCTACGCTAGCAGATGCTTATTTTGCCCTTTAGACAGCCTGAGTATGGCTTCGTCCTCCAATACTGGAGGGGGGCATCCTGGGTGGCGTCGTCATCATCGGGCAGGACTATTCTCACATGGTTTAAGCCCATCTTCACCTCTGCCATCGAGGACTTTAGGAGTGACAAGGATTCTGAACCCACCCTGTTATAGAGGTCCTTGCCATTACCTTTATCCCTCGCACGTCCTTTTGCAATTGTCCAGCTCTGCGCTAGCAGATGCTTATTTTGCCCTTTAGACAGCCCGGGTATGGCTTCGTCCTCTAATACTGGAGGGGGTATCCCGGGTGGTGTTGTCATCATCGGGCAGGACTATTCTCACATGGTTTAAGCCCATCTTCACCTCTCCCAGCGAGGACTTTAGGAGTGCCAAGGATTCTGAACCCACCCTGTTATAGAGGTCCTTACCATTACCTTTATCCCTCGCTCGTCCCCTTACAATTGTCCAGCTCTACGCTAGCAGATGCTTATTTTGCCCTTTATGCAGCCTGAGCATGGCTTCGTACTCCAATACTTGAGGGGGTATCCTGGGTGGCGTTGTCATCATCGGGCAGGACTATTCTCACATGGTTTAAGCCCATCTTGACCTCTGCCATCGAGGACTTTGGGAGTGACAAGGATTCTGAACCAACCCTGATCCAGAGGTCCTTGCCATTACCTTTATCCCTCGCTCGTCCCCTTACAATTGTCCAGCTCTACGCTAGCAGATGCTTATTTTGCCATTTAGATAGCCCGAGTATGGCTTCGTCCTTCAATACTGGAGGGGGTATCCACACTTGCAGCGTCGTCCAGAGGAGGATCTGATCAATCGGCACCACCTCTATCTTCATGTCAGGCCAAAGAGGGTCAAAGCCACCGATGTAGGGCGAAAGAAAATCCAAAGCTTTCTTCTATTACCGCATCCTATGACCTTGACGTCCTTCTGCCACTTGGCTCCATCGAAAGTTGTGAAGGAGTTATCCTCGCCTTTTCAGTGGTTTCCGAGAGAACTCGGAGAATCTTCTCTTCGACTAATTACCATGTTTCAGTGGATAGCCGGCCTTCAGGATTGCTCCGGCCCAGGAAAGCCACCTGTAGTTCAGGCGCTGATAATAAAATTCCAAATTTTGCCCATGAACATTCCACCAAAGAACAGGAGCAAACTTCTCACATCTCAATGATTGCAGTCCGATTCATGTGTTAAGCTCAATGATAAAGGGCCTTCTTGTTATCGCGAAGTCCGAACGGCGTGCCGCAGTGCGACACCTTTTTGGAGAGAAGTTTTACATGGCATAGTCCCTCACAAATGTTGCCAGCATTGGGAGGGGAAAACCACTGTTGACATTTTTTTTCTGATGGTCTCGCCAGGATTCGAAGCCAGACGTTCAGCGTCATAGGCGGATATGCTAACCTCTGCGCTACGATGGCCACCAGGCGCTGATGACAAGATGGTCAATTTCCTGGCTCTTTTGCCATTAGGTGCCTGCGCATTGCCAGATCGTTGCCGCTTTTCCCTGGATTAGGCTTGTTATTTGAATGACGTACCCTTGCCGGGAGGATGCTCCACTGACCACCCTTCCTGGCTCTAGCCTCAGGATCAATGAAAGACCTCCGAATAACAGTTGTGGCCTTTTCTCGGCCTGGTATTATGCACGCGGTGCTTCTAGTAGCGGTCTCGGTCTTGTCTGTAGCGTATGTGGCATTTCCAGTTTAAGTGTAGGGATCGCTTTCAGTTCCGGCATCCGGTAGTGTTCATCATAGACTCGTACTTCCTGACTTGGAACCTATGCTTGCTCATGAAACGCTTGTCATGGATCGTCAGGGTGGTTGGCTCTAGACCCTCCATCTTCCCCAGATACCGTAACGAGCGTTTGCAGCCTTCTTCCCGTTTCTGCTCGTCCTTCCTCTGTTCTTTCCACTTGTCCCCCTGCGAGATAACCGCCGCTCCACCAGGAGTTGAGGTTCCAGCAGCTGTCTGGTTACGGAGACCATCTGGACGTCCTCTTCATTCGTTTCTTAAAGCTGGAACGCTCCAACTACCGAGAGATGGAGCTTAGGTGCGTAGGATTATACAGTCTGCACCGCTCGACTTTTTCCTTTCCACTACCGTTAGGTCTTCATCCCTGAAGCGAAAAATCAAAGTAAGGTTCAAATCCCTACTGGGTACGATACAACTTCTAATCTTACCTTCATTGGTGGGGGGGGAATGAGATTCCTCGTTTTACTTCAAATGCTATCAGGTTTTTTTTTTCCTTGCCTGTTGTTTATTGTTATTCCCTTCCTATCTCTGTCATCTTATAATTCACTTTATTTGCCATAAAATATCATTCTTTCCAACTCTTCCCTTTCTCATCTTTCCCCCTCCCTTTTCATAACTTTTTTAATTCAGTCCCTGTTTTCTTTATTTTCTCGAATTTGTCTTCGTGGGTAAATTTGCATCATCACTGCTTGAGACGAAATTAATCATCTCACATGCAAATATTTCTTTAACCAACTCTTGAGATATTTCGACATCGTTTAAAGTATACTTGGCGGAAAACTCTTCACCCCTCCCCCCTCCGACACCCATTAACTTGCATAATTTATTAAAATCCTCCCAACCACATTATGAACATTAACATGATGTGATGTGCATGCACTCACAATGAAAATCTTCAACAATGATTTAAGGACGAAGTTTGGCTGATTAAGATGCTATAGTTTCGAAAACAATTTCCATGAAAATTTCGCATGAAAAGAAGGTGAAAGATAAAATAACATGAGCGAGTTAAAAACGGTTGATGAATTTTTATTTTAAAATAATAAAAGTTTTCCCTTCTTGTAAGGAGAGGAAAAAAGCTCATTTGGCAGTTTCTCTATGCCTCTTACTTATGCAAAATTTTTCATATATATTCCCAATTTTAATTTTTCAAAAAAAAAAAAATATTTGATGCAATTTTCAAAAAAATTGAAAATTTGGTGAACTTTTCTTTAAACATGTAAGGATGGGCAAAAAAGTCGGGCAAAGCCAAACGAATGTGTGTTCAGCGGCTCTTAGGTCTGATGAACAAAGGCATGGCTATGCGGATCTCGGTGACATGATTCACTCACGACGTGGACAGAAGGGACGTGGGCTCTTATATCTAACGGACAAAGAGAAGGTGCTGGCTACGTGTGTCTCGTGATTTACTCACAACGTGAATACAGCTCTAAATCACGTGGTAATGGTCGTGGCACTTGGGTGTATTTACGGCCTCATCGGCTCTTTTGTCCGATTGACAAAGGCGGGGTGCTGGCTATGTGCATCTCGGTGACGTGATTCACTCACGACGTGGATACGCACTAGATCACGGGGTGATGGTCATAGAAAGATGGGACGTGGGCTCTTATATCTAACGGACAAAGAGAATGTGCTGGCTACGTTTGTCTCGGTGACATGATTCACTCACACATGCCACTTGGGTGTATTCTCGGGCTCAGCGGCTGTTATGTTTGAAGAGCAAAGGTGGGATGCTGGTTACGAGTATCTCGAAGACGTGAATCGCTCACGGCGTAGATGCGGCACTTAGTCATGGGCTAGCAGTCGTAGGTGGATGACACGAATGTGTGTTCGTGGGCTCAGCGGCTCTAAGGTCTGATGAACAAAGGCGGGGTGCTGGCTATGTGGATCTTGGTGACATGATTCACTCACGACGTGGATACGCACTAAATCACGGGGTGATGGTCGTAGAAAGATGGGACGTGGGCTCTTTTATCTAACGGACAAAGAGAATGTGCTGGCTACGTTTGTCTCGGTGACATGATTCACTCACACATGCCACTTGGGTGTATTCGCAGGCAGCACCAAAGACATGGTGCTGCCTATGTGGATCTAGGTGACATGATTCACTCACGACGTGGATAGAGCACTAAATCACGGGGTGATGGTCGTGGACAGATTTGATCTTATATCTAAAGGACAAAAATGAGGTGATGGCTTTGTATGTCTCGGTGGCATGATTCACTCACGGCGTGGATACTGCACTAAATCACGTGGTAATGGTCGTGAACAGATGGAACTTCGGTGTATTCGCGGACACATCGGCTCTTATGTCTGAAGACCAAAAGGCAAGGTGCTGGCTACGGGTATCTCGGAGACGTGAATCGCTCACGGCGTAGATGCGCAGTTACGGACTAGCGATCGTAGGTGGATGATACGAGTGTGTGTTCGCGGGCTCAGAGGCTCTTATGTGTGATGAACAAAGGCGGCAAGTGGATCTCGGTGACATGATTCACACACGACGTGGATACAGCACTTAATCACGGGTTGATGATCGTGGACAGATGGGAAGTGGGCTCTTATATCTAAAAGACAAAGTCGAGGTACTGCCTACATGTTCCTCAGTGACGTGATTCTCTCACGGCGTAGATACAGCACTAAATCACGGGGTGATGGTCGCGAACAGATGGCACTTGGGTGTTTTTGCGGGCTCAACGGCTTTTATGTCTGATGAAAAATGCGAGGTGCTAGCTATGGGTGTCTCGGTGACTCGATTCTTGCTTACTTAAAGCCTTGTTCCACTTTCTCGGACACTATCTGCAGTTTTGTAGCTCTGTGTTCGCCTTTTGGGCAATCTCTTGCTTTTTCAGTCATTTGTGAGCTATCAGTCTGTTTTGAACTAAGCGTTCCAATTCTCCATCGATTCTGATGATGGTTACTATGTTGTCTGCCATTAAACGTTGCGACCTATGGCGATTTCGGACATGTGTGCGCTCTTCTCCATTTTAGAAAAATTTGGGCACCGTGAAGCGGTGTAATGTCTGAAGCGATTCAAATAGCCTATAGCTTCTGTAGCAGCTAAGACCTGTCAGAAATCGGGCCAAGTTGAATTTTAACTCCCTATGCTTTCTGGTTGAAGGCCACCATGCCCATGAATATTCCACTAAGAAACAGGGGCAAACTTCTCACATAACAATGAGTGCTGTCCGATTCAGGTTTAAGCTCAGTGATAAGGGTCGTCCTTTTTATAGCCGAGCCCGAATGGCGTGCCGCAGTGCGACACCTCTTTAACGAGAAGTTTTACATGGCATAGTACCTCACAAATGTTGCCAGCATTAGGAGGGGAAAATCACCGCTCAAAATTTTTTCTGATGGTCTCGCCAGAATTCGAACCCAGGCGTTCAGCGTCATAGGCGGACATGCTAACCTCTGCGCTACGGTGGCCTTCATATTCCACGTGCTGATTTAAATTCAAGCCGTCCTCCATCAAGACTCCAAGGAATTTCAAACTTTCGGCCGATTTTATCTCCCCTCTGCTCACTTTAAAAAGTGTTCGCGTATTCTGATGACGTGGCAATTGCGATTTCCATGCACTCTAAGAGATATACTTCAGATATACTTCACTTTTCAACAGCAAAGTGGGCTACCGAAAGTGGTCTAAGTATAAATCCTACCGTGGAACCTGTCTCCTTAAGTGGAAAGAATGTTCCATTTAAATCCAACATTTTGGAAAGGGCAATAAAGGCAACTCTTGCCCTATACACTTGCAAGAGAGCCATTGGCAAAAGATGGGGGCTTAGACCTCGTGTCATGCATTGGGTATATACTGCAGTTGTCAGACCTATAGTGATATATGGTGTTGTGGTATGGTGGACGGCGCTTCGAAAGTCCATCTACTGCTCAATACTTAACCGGATCCAAAGAATGGCTTGTTTGTGCATCACAGCCGCACTGAGGACGACGCCATCTGATGCACTGAACAGGATGCACTAAAGGCCCGAAGTACAACGAATGATAGATGGTCACAAAGAGGGGGCTGCGAGCATTCCAAAAATATATGGCCTAATCTAGACTTGAAGAGGTATACGGCTATACTGTCATTGGCTAGAACAGATGTCTCAGTCATTGTGTCCGTCATGACAGGTCTCTATCTAATCGGAAAACATGCTAATAGACCAAAGGTTGCCAGCAACGACTTTTGCAGAAGCTGTGAGGACATCGAAGAGACTGTAGAACACCTTCTGCGTGTGTGTCCAGCACTAGCAGTCAGAAGGAGTTCCACTTTAGGTTCTCATTTCTTGAAGAATCTGTCTGATTTAGCAGATGTGAACATTCGCAAGTTATTGGGCTTTTGAAAGCAATCTGTATGGTTCAACGATCAGAACTAGAAGGCATCTTCCTTCTTCTTTTGTTGCTGTGGTATCACAATGGACGAAAACGTCTAAGTGAGTGATGTCAGACTGCCACTTAAACCTTTACTAGGGCGCCCCGGTAGCCGAGTTGGCAGCGTTGTTAGCCGAGTTGGCAGCCTCGGTAGCCGAGTTGGAAGCTTCGGTAGCCGAGTTGGCAGCGTCGGTAGCCGAGTTGGCAGCGTCGGTAGCCGAGTTAGCAGCGTCGGTAGCCAAATTGGCAGCGTTGTTAGCCGAGTTGGCAGCTTCGGTAGCCGAGTTGGTAGCGTCGGTAGCCGAGTTGGTAGCGTCGGTAGCCGAGTTGGAAGCTTCGGTAGCCGAGTTGGCAGCGTCGGTAGCCGAGTTGGTAGCGTCGGGAGCCGAGTTGGAAGCTTCGGTAGCCGAGTTGGAAGCGTCGGTAGCCGAGTTGGCAGCGTCGGTAGCCGAGTTGGCAGCGTCGGGAGCCGAGTTGGAAGCTTCGGTAGCCGAGTTGGCAGCGTCGGGGTCGTGGGTTCGATTCCCGCCAGAAGACTTGGTCTGTCGCTACACTAGGCCTCTCGACAACTTTAAAGAACAATAATTTAAAGTCCAGGATGGATGTAGGGCATTTTAATTCGTCGGAGTTTGTAACAGTGAGTGGGCTGGACTAATTGACCTCTTGACAATATCGGACTAATTTGGTTATAGCAGTATACCGAACTATCATTCCTTATTGAATATGTTGTTCAGAGTCCCCTTATCCACCTTTGCAACCGATTATCTGTGAGAGTTTCGGCACGGCCGAACTTAACGCTTTTTTTACATGTTTTCCCTTTTCTCCTCCCTCAATTGTTGCGTTCACCTTGCATCACTTCATTAATCTAATTGGCTTCCCATTGGCCAGTCTTCCATTCCATTGTTCTTACTACCATCACTGCTTAACTGTATATGAAGGGAGTGATGGCACTTCATTTCACTTTTTCCTTACCCTAGCTCACACCCCTACACTCTACCGTAAAGAATGCATACATTTCCAATATATTGTTATTTATATTTACCCTAACAAAACGAGCGTTTAAGTTTTGAAAATTAAATTCTATTTTCACTCTCTCTTCCTCTCTCTCTCTCACACACACACTCTCTGTCACACTCTTGCGACAACATAAGGTTATTGGCATTTGTGTAGTTATGCCAAAATTATTGGATACATATATGAATGGCTAACATCATCACACTTTTACTTTTGGCCGCATCTGTGTAATTTGGCAAAACGTGTTTACCTCTGGCACAACGATGAAGAGCCAAATTGGGACATGTAAATATGAAGGAAGGCGTGTCAGTGTTTGAGTATGAAAGACGCTAACGAATGTTAATGGAAGTGAGGGTATGATTTATGACCTACACAGTTAAGGGGTTCTTCGCGCTTTTGTGTGTGCATATGATCATGGGTGTGTGTGTGTGTGTTTGTATAGATAAAAGCCTTAAGGCATTGGCAAATAATTTCATTTTAGCCCTATTGCCATATGTTCCGTGGGGCAATATTTTGTTTCTCATGAAATTGGTAAACCATAAATGGTTAACAAATATTTGACAGGTGAAACATTTCCTTTCTGGAGCATCACCTTATTTGGTGTACGAATGCGGTAAATATACACAAAAGCCATAGCAGATGAAGATTGGCATAGATGTTTGGCACAACCCTGAAAGGTAAATAGATTACCGCTTATATTTTATGGTTTGGCTTGGCATAACATTGAAAACGTGTAAGTTTGCAAAGTTATGGAAGCATGGAAATAAAGTCTAAGTTTTGTAATGGCTGAACTTATTTGTGGTAGGTTTATTTGGATTGGGTTCATATATAAGGGCAAAAAATCACTCTCTAAGCGGTTGTTGAAATTGTAATCAATTTTGAAATCCATGAAAAATTTGTTAAGAAATGATGACTCTAAAACAAGTAACAGCGTGCTATGTTCGGCCGGGCCTTATCTTATATACCCTCCACCATGGATCGCATTTGTCGAGTTCTTTTCCCGGCATCTCTTCTTAGGCAAAACAGGATATAAGAAAAGATTTGCTCTGCTATTAGAGCGATATCAAGATTTGGCCGGTTTGGACCACAATTAAATTATATGTTGGAGACCTGTGTAAAATGTCAGCCAATCCGAATAAGAATTACGCCCTTTGGGGGCTCAAGAAGTAAAATAGAGAGATCGATTTATATGGGAGCTGTATCGGGCTATAGACCGATTCAGACCATAATAAACACGTATGTTGATGGTCATGAGAGAATCCGTCGTACAAAATTTCAGGCAAATCGGACAAGAATTGCGCCCTCTAGAGGCTCAAGAAGTCAAGACCCAAGATCGGTTTATATGACAGCTATATCAGGTTATAGACCGATTTGAACCATTCTGGGCACAGTTGTTTGATATCATAACAAAACACGTCGTGCCAAAATTTCATTCCAATCGGATAAGAACTGCGCCCTCTAGAGGCTCAAGAAGTCAAGATCCAAGATCGGTTTATATGGCAGCTATATCAGGTTATGAACCGATTTGAACCATACTTGGCACAGTTGTTGGATATCATAACAAAACACGTCATGTCAAAATTCATTCAAATCGGATAAGAATTGCGCCCTCTAGAGGCTCAAGAAGTCAAGACCCATGATCGGTTTATATGACAGCTATATTAAAACATGGACCGATATGGCCCATTTACAATACCAACCGACCTACACTAACAAGAAGTATTTGTGCAAAATTTCAAGCGGCTTGCCTTACTCCTTCGGAAGTTAGCGTGCTTTCGACAGACAGACGGACGGACGGACGCACGGACGGACGGACAGACGGACGGACATGGCTAGATCGACATAAAATGTCACGACGATCAAGAATATATATATACTTTATGGGGTCTCAGACGAATATTTCGAGTAGTTACAAACAGAATGACGAAATTAGTATACCCCCCATCTTATGGTGGAGGGTATAAAAATCGAGCTTCTAGTTTTAGCGAAAAGGACCATTTCTGTCTCTAAAAGCCATTCAGACCCATAGTTTCTTAGGCAAAACTTCTACAATATGTTGTAGATTACCAATTTGTCAGTCTCCAAAACTTGACCCACCCTAATGTTTATTGTATTGTGTATAGATACTTAATTTTTATACCCTCCACCATAGGATGGGGGTATATTCATTTAGTCATTCTGTTTGCAACACATCGAAATATCAATTTCCGACCCTACAAAGTATATATATTAGGGATCGTCGTAAAATTCTAAGCCGATTTAAGGATGTCCGTGTGTCTGTCCGTCCGTCTGTTGTAATCACCCTACAGGCTTCAAAAATTGAGACACTGAGCTGAAATTTGGCACAGCTATATATGGATATAGCTCCGATAAAGGGTCTAACGGCCATAAAAACTTAATTTTTCATCCGATTTTGCTGAAATTTTAAATTTAGGCCTCCCTACAACTGACGCAAATATGGTTTAGATCGGACTTTATTTAGATATAGCTGGTATTCGCCTGTATTCTCCATTAACGAAAACTGATCCATATATTGGGTTGCCCAAAAAGTAATTGCGGATTTTTTAAAAGAAAGTAAATGCATTTTTAATAAAACTTAGAATGAAGTTTAATCAAATATACTTTTTTACACTTTTTTTTCTAAAGCAAGCTAAAAGTCACAGCTGATAACTGACAGAAGAAAGAATGCAATTACAGAGTCACAAGCTGTGAAAAAATTTGTCAACGCCGACTATATGAAAAATCCGCAATTACTTTTTGGGCAACCCAATATTTTACGAAAAATCTTTCTCTCAAATACTCCAAGTACTGCCCTGTCTGTTTTCACAGGAATCCATGCCTCAGAACCATATACCAACACGGGTAGTATCAGTGTCTTGTATAGTGTAATCTTCGTCTGTCGAAAGGTGGCCTTGTTTGTAAACTGCTTACTTAGTCCAAAGTAGCAGACTTATTCCCCTATAGTTGGTACATTTCGTCTTGTCTCCTTTCTCGTGTACGGGACATAGTATGCTGAAGTTCCAAACATCGGCTATGCGTTCTTCTAGTCAGACATCGCTGATAAGGCAAATGCCTTATCAGCGTGTCGTATTCGTTATTAAATAATTCAGCAGGTAACCCATAGGATCTTGCAGCCTTGTTGTTCTTTAGTCGGCTTACTGCTTCTTTAACCTCATTCTGACTAGGAGGTAAACATTCCATACCATCATCAGGGATTCGTTATGCGGTATCCTCTTCGCCGCCATCATCGGACACTAGCAGTTGGGTAAAATGTTCTTTCCACATCCTCAGCACGTTATCTGTGTCAGTTACCAGATTTCCTTCTTTGTTTCTGCAGTAGAATGTGCCTGCAAATGCCTTATCAGCGTGTCGTATTCGTTATTAAATAATTCAGCAGGTAACCCATAGGATCTTGCAGCCTTGTTGTTCTTTAGTCGGCTTACTGCTTCTTTAACCTCATTCTGACTAGGAGGTAAACATTCCATACCATCATCAGGGATTCGTTATGCGGTATCCTCTTCGCCGCCATCATCGGACACTAGCAGTTGGGTAAAATGTTCTTTCCACATCCTCAGCACGTTATCTGTGTCAGTTACCAGATTTCCTTCTTTGTTTCTGCAGGAGGATGTGCCTGTGCTAAAGCCATCGGTTTGATATTTAATTCGTTGGTAGAATTTCCGGACTTCAGTCTGACCCCTGTACATCTCAATTCGCTCACACTTACGTCTTTCCATTTCCTTTTTCTTTCTGCAGAATAGACGTTTCTCCTCTCTGCTTTTCTCCCGATAGATCTCCTTCATCTGGTAGAATTTTCGGACTTCATTCTGACTCCTGTACATCTCAATTCGCTCACACTCACGTCTTTCTATTTCCTTTTTCTTTCTGCGGAATAGACATTTCTCCTCTCTCCTTTTCTCCCGATATCTCTCCTTCATCTGGTGCGTTGCTACTAATTGCATGGTTGCTCTATATGCCCCATTCTTGGCTTCAGTAGCATCTCGACACTCTTTTGGTCGTACCATGGGTTTCTTGGAGGAGGCTTCCGGTACCCAAGTACGGATTTCGCGGCATTTTCCATGGAGTGGGTAATAGTTTGCCACTGCGCCATTATATCATCGGAACAAGGAGTGCTTTCATCAAGCAGTTGGGTCAAACGAGTGGAGTATGCCGTTGCCATCTGTTGTGTTTGCAGCTTTTCAATGTCCAGCTTCCATGCAGTTTCTGACCGTACTTTCTTCCCCATGTTTAAACGGGTACGAACCTTTACTGCAAAAAGGTAATGATCGGAATGATTTATATTTGCTCCACGGATCGATCGTACATTGAAGACGCTGAAGGAATGCCTTTCATCTATCACAATGAGATGTATTTGGTTCCTCGTGTTTTGATCGGGTGACAGCCATGTGGCTTTGTGAACATTTTTAAGGTTGAAATCTGGTTCTACTTACTACCATGTTTTTTGTCACGGCGAAATCCATCAGCCTCAACTCATTACTGGACCTTATCTCATGGAAGCTAAACTTTCCGACTGTTGGACCAAAAATGTCTTCCTTCCCTATTTTCGCATTAAAATCTTCCAGAACGGTTTTTATATCATGGGCGGGGCAGCAGTCACATTCTCCCTCTAGGCGCGCGTAGAAATAATCCTTGGTCTGCTCGTTTTTGTCTTCCGTCGGGGCGTGGGCAAAAATAAAGTTGATGTCGAAGAATTTGGCTTTTATGCGGATTGTGTTTAGCCTCTTATCCACCGGAGTAAAGCTGGAGACAAGGTGTTTCAGTCGCCGACTAACCACAAATCCACAGCCAAATTCATGCCTCTCTTGGCGCTTGTAGAAAATATCCTTGGTCTGCCCGTTTTTGTCTTCCGTCGGGGCACCGTTTGGTGTTGTAGTGACGCCATTCCCAGTCCATCTTCCTTACTTCCTGTAAGGCGGTAATATCTGCCTTGTACTTCTCTAATACATCCGTCAGCGCATATACTGCACCTTCTCTATAGAGAGTGCGGACATTCCAGGTGCAGATTCGCAAATCATAGTCCATTTTTCGTTTGCGTGAGTTGTCAACGTTAGGGGGGGGTCTGTTTTTACTATTCCTTTGTTTCTGATAGTAGTTCTCATAGTTTTCCGGGGCCGGGTTACTGACCCAGCGCCCCAACCGCATGGGTTTTGTGGAATTGCACATGTATCCCTCGTTGTGGCGAGCCGCTTGCTCCAAGATTCGACGCTCGTTTCCAGCCGCCCCTAACCTGGGAACAGATGCTGATGTTTGCCATTGGTTATTTGAAGGCGCCAATAACTCACCTTGACATCTCGATTATCATTGGCACTCAGTATTTAATTAAGAGCCAGTGCCAGCTGACTCCTCACTGAGACTCTCCTCTCGAAATCGCTGATTGCCTGCGGCACATTTGCAAAACCCCCTTGTAAACCTTTATCCCGATTTGCTTTATTAAGCCTCAAGAAACCTCATTAACTCATCAATATATTCTCCTTCATATATAAACAAGCAACTACAAGTCAATTTTTAACAAAGTCCATGATGTTGTTCATCTTGTTTATCCAATTTACTACCCTTGCAGTTTTTTTTTTCATGACCTAGCCCTTAACTTTCCATAGATATGGCTTTACCCATGACATTTCAATGCAGTTTCCTTTCATGCAGCACCTTTAATGACGATGTTTCGAGTTGTTCTGATTCATTTCTCATTTTCATTTGCCATTCATTAACCGTTGCATTTCAAGGTTGTTTGCTCATTCATATCATACGATTATGAAGTACATCTTGTTACCATTTTTCTGTGGCTACACAGACTGACTTTAGTTTTTACTTTTTGATGGTGAACCCAAGAACCCTCACTGCATTTCAATGTTGTGTTGTTTCATTAAAAAAAAGGTATAATTAATTAATTTGCATGCCATAACTCAGCTGCCACTTTGTGTTGGTGAAAATTGTATAATTCGAGTTTACCCTTAAGACACAAAAAGCATTGCATAGCTTAAGGCTTTACGCCAAGCAAATTAATTATCTGGCATACTTAAGAGCAATGCATTCATGCAAGGCAGAGAGTATGAGCTTACTGAAACTAAGTTTGGTTTTTATGACAGTGGGTTGTTAGTAAAGCCAATTAATTTTAAGTCTAAAAAAAATTTCGAGAAATAAACAAATATCGTAAAAATTGGACATTGGAAATTAGGACGTCTTTTTTAAGCAAGGGACCTTTTCCGGGGGGAAAAGGTTTATCAGTGCTGTATACTATTAGCATACGATTTCATTCATTCATGAGTTAGGGGGTTGACATAGTGACAGACAAACAGGCGGAAAGTCCTATAGATAGACGTTCGGACAGAGAGCCAGGCGGACATATTGACAGATAGGTAAAAAGGCTGACAAAATGTCTGCCAGACAGACGAACGGATTAAAGGGTGGACATACTGACAGACCAACAGGCTGAAAGTCCTGCAGATTGATGTTCAGACAGACAGGTAAATAGGCAGACAAAAGGTCTGATAGAAGGACAGACAGACAAACAGATTGCCAAACAGAAGGACGGATTAAAGGGTGGACATACTGATAGACAAACAGACAGAAAGTCCTGCAGATAGACGTTCAGACAGACAGGTAAGCAGGCAGACAAAGGTCTGACAGAATGACAGACAGACAAACAGATTGCCAGACAGATGGGCGGATTAAAGGGTGGACATACTGATAGACAAACAGGCAGAAAATCCTGCAGATAGACGTTCAGACAGACTGGCAAGCAGGCAGACAAAAGGTCTGACAGAAGGAAAAACAGATTGCCAGACAGACGGACGGATTAAAGGATGGACATACTGATAGACAAACAGGCAGAAAGTCCTGCAGTTTGACGTTCAGGCAGACAGGTAAGCAGGCAGACAAAAGGTCTGACAGAAGGACAAACAGATTGCCAGAAAGACGGACGGATTAAAGGGTGGACATACTGACAGACAAGCAGGCAGAAAGTGACGTGCAGATTGACTTTCAGACAGACAGGTAAGAAGGCAGACTAAAACTCTGACCGAAGGACAGACAGACAAACAGATTGCCAGACAGACGGGCGTATTAAAGGGTGGACATACTGATAGACAAACAGGCAGAAAATCCTGCAGATAGACGTTCAGACAGACTGGCAAGAAGGCAGGCAAAAGGTCTGACAGAAGGAAAAACAGATTGCCAGACAGAGGGACGGATTAAAGGGTGGACATACTGACAGACAAACAGGCAGAAAGTCCTGCAAATAGACGAACAGAAAGACAGGTAAGCAGGCAGACAAAAGATCGGGCTAAAGGACAGACAGACGAACAGATTGCCAGACAGACGGACGGATTAAAGGTGGACATACTGATAGACAAACAGGCAGAAAGTCCTGCAGATAGATGATCAGAAAGACGGACAGACAGACAAACAGACCGCTAGGTAGAAACTTTCTACACGTCGGACTACTGGGGAAACGAGTTGTTCTCAATTTTAAAAGGCTTGGACATGATAACAATCTAAAGATTACCAGAAAGACGGACAGATTCCAGGGTGGATATATTGACAGACTGAAACAAGCAGACAGACAGACCCACAGGCATACTGACAGACAAACATACAGACATACTGTCAGATAGACAAACAGACTGTAAAACAAATAGACAGACATAGTGACAGATAGGCAAGCACACAGCCAAGCAGACAGAGAGATAGATGGACAGATAGGCAAGCAGACAGGTATGCAGACAATAAAACATACTGCCAGACAGACAGGCCGACAGACAAGTAGACAAACGGACGGACAGATAGACAAATATACAAAAAAAAAAAAACAGGCAAAAAAACTGGCACACGGACAGACAGGCAGTTTGTACACGGGGCATATGTTGAATCTTTGGGAAGACAAATGGATGGTAAGACAGACATATTGGCAGGCAAACAGACGCACGGACAGACAGGCAGTTTGTACATGGGGTACATGTTGAATCTTTGGGAAGACAAATGGATGGTAAGACAGACATATTGGCAGACAAACAGACGCACGGACAGGCACGTAGACAGACACTCAAGCAGAGAGAACGCAGATCGGTAGTTCGTAGTGGTAGGACATGTTGATGACAAACGAATGGACAGACAGAAAATCAGATGCATGAACAGATAGACTAGCAGACATACAAACAGATCGAAGTTAACTGATTAAAATCTCATTGAATAACAATTAAAAAGGCTTTAAGGTTTAAGCCCCATAGCAGCTATATCGAAATATGGTCCGACTTGAATCAAATTCGGCACTGACATTGAGTCATTGTTCCATTTTGTAGAACAAAATATTGGTCTATACTGTATCAAATTTCAGCAAAATCGGTACCAAGACTTTAAATCGATAAATCTGTCTATATGACAGCTATATCCAAATCCGAACCGATCTGGGCCAAATTGAAGGGGGATGTCAAAGGGCCTAATGCAACTCATCGTCCCATCTTTGGGCGAAATCCGACAATAAATTTGCCTTCTATGGGCCCAAGACCTTAAATCGAGAGATCGGTCTATATGGCAGCTATATCCAAATCTAGACCGATCTGAGCCAAATTGGAGAAGTATGTCGAGGGGACTAACGCAACTATCTGTCACAAAATTCGGCGGAAGCTCTAACGCAACCATCTGCCCAAAATTTCAGTAAAATCGGACAATAAATGCGCAATTTTTGGGTCCAAAACTTTAAATCGAGAGATCGGTCTATATGACAGCTATATCCAAATCTGAACCGATCTGAGCCAAATTGCAGAAAGATGTTGAGCGGCCTAACACGACTATCTGTCCCACATTTCAGCAAAATCGGACAATAAATACGCTATTTATGGGCCCAATTCCTTAAATCGAGAGATCGGTCTATGTGGAGGCTATATCCAAATCTAGACCGATCTGGACTAAATTTAAGGGTAGACGTCGAAAGGCCTTACACAACTCTTTGTTGCAAATTTTCGCAAAATCGGGCAATATATGCGCCTTATATGGTCCCAAAATCTTAAATCGAGAGATCGATCTATATGGCAGCTATATCCTAGTCTAAACCGATCTGGGCCCAATTGAAGAGAGGATGTCGAGTGGCCTAACACAACTCGCCGTCCCAAATTTCACATAAATCGGACAATAAATGTGGCTTTTATGGGCTTAAAACCCTTAATCAGCAGATCGCTCTACATTAGTTACTAGAATACATGGACAGGCAGATAAACAGGACTAATTCTGATGAATTCGGAATCTGATTTTAACTCGATGGGTATACTCAGCAATCGCTGTAGCTTTTTTAAATTCTTATCATTGCAAACAAATGCACAAAATAACCTGGACCACGGTTATGGCATACACCTCCATCATTTGGTGGTGTGTGCATACTCGTAAATGTGCTTAATTTTCCTTCATATAAAAAGCCTTTTAAAATACAACACTTATAGCTTCTGTCTGTTTTTTTTTTTTAACTACAAAACCACTCTTCATATTCTTCTTAGTTAGTTTTCAACCAAAAATTGTTATGCCATAATTCAAATACCTTTGCTAGCTTAACAATTGCATTTCACCTAAAGTATTGCTTTCACATTACCTTGTCTATGGGAAAATGCAAAACCGAAAAAAAAGAATAGACCAACAATTTCAAAGGAAAGACAAACCACAAAGACCATAAAAACTTCATATCATAGATTGCAACCGCTTAAGCAGAGTCAGTTTTTAAAAACAAGTTTTCTTTTAATTGCTTTGTGTTTCTTTTTTTTTTTGAACTGTGGACATTTTTCGGCCCAGACAAAGAAGCTATTTCGAATTAAATGAAGATGACATGCTTGTTAAGTTCTCTATTGTTCTCCAGTTAGGGTTAGTTGACAAAGGATGTTGTGAACATTTTGAGCTCAGCAACCATGATGTTAGAAAATAATATTCTTTGTAATTCCTTGGAATAGCCTAGAAGTATGCTTTAATTTGGTTTGCTTGCATGGCCAGAGGACCAGAGAAACACAACAGACAACTAAAGGCAAATATTTTTGATTTGAGGCGTAAAAGGCTTGGTCTTAAACCAATTAAAAGGCTTAGATATTATTTTTTTAACAACCAAAACTGTTTTTGGAAGTGATGGGTTGGGGGTGATGGGTTGGGGGTAATGGGTTAGGGGTGATGGGTTGAGGGTGATGGGTTAGGGGTGATGTGTTGAGGGTCATGAGTTCGGGTAATAGGTTGGTGGTGATGGGTTGGGGGTGATGGGTTGGGGGTGATGGGTTGGGGGTGATGGGTTGGGGGTGATGGGTTGGGGGTGATGGGTTGGGGGTGATGGGTTGGGGGTGATGTATTGGGGGTGATGTATTGGGGGCGTATGAGGTATGGACACCACTCTTGCGTACTGCCAGGTTGTTGTTCATACCCAAATGGTATAAAATTGTGGCTAATATGGTAGCTACCTAGACAAACGGAAAGATGGATCGAATGATGGACAGAAAGACAGATGGAGAGATGGACGGAAAGACAAACGGACAGGCATATGTATGGATGGATTGGCAAACAGACATATGGATGGACAGACGGACAGACATAGAGAACGAAAGACAAATACAGAATCAGAGTGACAAACAAACGGACATCGGATGGAGATGAACTGAGAGACAGACGGACAGATAGACAAACAAAGCAACAAACAGATAGGTAGAAGGAAAAAAGACACAGACGAAAAGCTGAGAGAGACAAACGGACAGAAGGACGTTCGGACACACAAATGGACGGACAAACGGTCAGACGGAATTATTTAACGATTTACGACAGATAGTCGGACAGATGGACTGACAGATAGACGGACAGACGAAAAGATGGACGGACATCATCTTAGAATGATTTAAGACAGACGGTCAGATGGCCGGATAAGCAGACAGACAAACAAATGGACGGACGTATAGACAAACAGATGGACAGATGGACAGACAAACGGCCAGACGGACGGACAGTACTTGCGCTTCTTTCGTTTATTGGATGGAGATGGACTGAGCGACGGTCAGACAGAAAAACAGACGGAAAACCGAATAACAGACGGAAAGCAGGCAATCAGATTGAAAGAGAACATAATAAAGGAAAGCAGAGAGACAAACAGGCCGCTGAACGGACAGATGGTTATACAGACGCACAGACGGTCGAACAGATGAATGAACAGACTGACGAATGTCGTTAAATAATCTTTGAATAATTTAATGATTTACGACAGATGGCCAAATGGCCGGATCGATGGATGGATAGATGGTTGGATAGATGGATGGATAGATGGATGGATAGATGGATGGATAGATGGATGGATAGATGGATGGATAGATGGATGGATAGATGGATGGATAGATGGATGGATAGATGGATGGATAGATGGATGGATAGATGGATGGATAGATGGATGGATAGATGGATGGATAGATGGATGGATAGATGGATGGATAGATGGATGGATAGATGGATGGATAGATGGATGGATAGATGGATGGATAGATGGATGGATAGATGGATGGATAGATGGATGGATAGATGGATGGATAGATGGATGGATAGATGGATGGATAGATGGATGGATAGATGGATGGATAGATGGATGGATAGATGGATGGATAGATGGATGGATAGATGGATGGATAGATGGATGGATAGATGGATGGATAGATGGATGGATAGATGGATGGATAGATGGATGGATAGATGGATGGATAGATGGATGGATAGATGGATGGATAGATGGATGGATAGATGGATGGATAGATGGATGGATAGATGGATGGATAGATGGATGGATAGATGGATGGATAGACGGATGGATAGATGGATGGATAGATGGATGGATAGATGGATGGATAGATGGATGGGTAGATGGATGGATAGATGGATGGATAGATGGATGGATAGATGGATGGATAGATGGATGGATAGATGGATGGATAGATGGATGGATAGACGGATGGATAGATGGATGGATAGATGGATGGATAGATGGATGGATAGATGGATGGATAGATGGATGGATAGATGGATGGATAGATGGATGGATAGATGGATGGATAGATGGATGGATAGATGGATGGATAGATGGATGGATAGATGGATGGATAGATGGATGGATAGATGGATGGATAGATGGATGGATAGATGGATGGATAGATGGATGGATAGATGGATGGATAGATGGATGGATAGATGGATGGATAGATGGATGGATAGATGGATGGATAGATGGATGGATAGATGGATAGATAGATGGATGGATAGATGGATAGATAGATGGATGGATAGATGGATGCATAGATGGATGGATAGATGGATGGATGGATAGATGGATGGATAGATGTATGGATAGATGGATGGATAGATGGATGGATAGATGGATGGATAGATGCATGGACAGATGAGCAAATGGACGGATAGGTGGGCAGACCAACGGGTAGACGGACGAATATACGGAGAGACAGTTATTGCGATTGTTATGGGCATAAGACTGTTGATCAGATGGAGATGGACGGAGCGACGGACATACAGTCTGAGAAACAGAGAGACTGATGGAAAGCAGACATAAGAGAGAAATGCGGAGAGAGGATCGAGAGGATTGGCAGACAAATGGATAGACAGATGAACGAACAGATGCACTATTGGGCGGACGAATGGTCTGACAGATAGATCCACAGACAGACAGACGGACATCGTTAAATCTTCTTGAAATGATTTATGACCTATCTTGAGATGGACGGACGGGTAAACGGACGGACGAACAGATGAAAGGACATATAGATGGACAGACAAACGGGCAGACGGACGGACAGTAATTGCGCTTCTTATGGGCATAGGTTGGTTTATCATGTAGAGGTGGACGGAACCACTGACTGACAGACAGATGGAAAAGTAGGCATAAAAAAGAAAACAGGGAGACTAGCAAGTGGATGGTCAGGCAAATGGACTTACAGATGATCGTGCAGATGCCAGATGAGAGGATAAACGATCTGATGGACACATCTGCGGACAGACGGACGGACATCGTTAAATCAGACATAATAGAAGAATGCAGAGAGACTAGCGAGTGAATGGTCAGACAAATGGACTTACAGATGGACGTGCAGATGCCAGATGAGAGGATAAACGGTCTGATGGACAAATCTGCGGACAGACGGACGGACATCGTTAAATTATATTGTATTGGGTTGCCCAAAAAGTAATTGCGAATTTTTCATATAGTCTGCGTTGACAAATTTTTTCACAGCTTGTGACTCTGTAATTGCATTCTTTCTTCAGTCAGTTATCAGCTGTTACTTTTAGCTTGCTTTAGAAAAAAAGTGTAAAAAAAGTATATTTGATTAAAGTTCCTTCTAAGTTTTATTAGAAATGCATTTACTTTCTTTTAAAAAATCCGCAATTACTTTTTGGGCAACCCAATATTAGAATGATTTATGACGGAAGTTGAGATGGACGGACGGGTAAACGGACTGACTCATAGATAGATGAACGGAAAGATGTACAGACAAACGAGGTGACGGACGGGCAGATTGATGGATAGACGGACGTACAGTAATTGCGCTTCTTTTGAGCGTAAGACGGTTTATCAGGTGGAGATGGACAAAGCGATGGACAGACAGACAGACAGATAGACGCAAATCTGACATAATAGAGTAAAGCTGAGAGACAAACGAGTGGATGGGCAGATATACGGACATACAGATACACAGATGGTAGGACAAACGGCCTGACGGACAAACGGACGGATATCGTTAAATCATTTGAGAGACGAACAGATGGACGAAAGGATAAATGGTAACACAAAGGGGCAGACAGACGGGCGGACAGTAATTTCACTTCTTATGCATAAGAAGGTTTATCAGATGAAGATGAGCAGAACGATGGACAGATAAACAGACAGACAGACGAAAAGCAGACATAATGAAGGAAAACAGAGTGAAAAAGGGCAGATAGGTGGGACAGATTGACGCACAGAAACACAGATGGGCGAACAAACGGTCGGACTCACAAATGGACGGATAGATGAACGGACATGGTTAGGTAAGGTAAGAGTGGTAATTCTTTTCAGACTCACATAGACAATTTTAAGTTCATTGTGCTACCACAGTAGCGACAGCCCAAAGCCTCTGGTGGGAATTGAACCCATGTCCCCCGCACGGGCAATCCGAGCACGCTACAAGCTCGGCTACAGGGGCGCCTAACGGACATGGTTAAATCATCTTAGAATGATTTAACGATTTTCGACAGACCGAACAGAAAGACTTACAGATGGGCGGACAAACGGGAAGACGGACGGACAGGCTGGTGGATAGACGGAGGGACAAAAATTGTGTCTCTTAAGGACATAAGACTGTCTATCGAATGGGGATGGACGGAGCCACGAGCAAACAAACAGACGTATGGCAGACAAACTGACGAAAAGCAGACATAATGAAGGAAAGCAGAGAGGTAAACAGGTAGAAGGAAGGACAGATAAACGTGCATATGAACAAATGGCCGTACAAACGGTTTGACGGACAGACAGACAAACGTCGCTAAATCATTTTAGAATGATTTGTGACAGAAGTTGAGATGAACGGTAAAAGGGACGGACGGATAAACGGACAGATGCTCAGATGGACGGATGAATAGATAGACAGACAAACGGGCAGACGAATGGACAGACGGACGGAGAAACAAATGTGCAGGCGGACGGACAGACTGATGGATAGATGGACGGACAGTAATTGCATAGTCAGATGACGATGAACGGAGCGACGGACAGACAGACGAAAGCAGAAATTTTGGGGCAGACATAATGAAGTAAAGTAGAGAGACAAACGGGTAGATACAGATGCACAAATGGACGGACAAATTGTCTGACGGACAGATCTGCGGACAGACGTATGGACATCGTTAAATCGCCTTAGAATTATTTAAGACAGACGGTGAGATGGACGGACCGATAAACGGACAGACGAATAAATGGACGGACGGACAGACAAACAGAAAACACATGCATTGGGAAAAGTACAGCTAATAGACAGAGTTGTCAAGCGTGGTTAATATGGTATTTGTAGTTTGCGCAATAAATACGACGCAAAACACTCCTTATATGGTTTTAAAGTCTTCTTACCAAAGACGAAACGCATCCCATGGTGGTTGGTTGGTGGTTGGGGTGTGTCTCTGGCTTTTCCTTTCCATTTGCACAAAAAATCTCCGATCATTGAGCTCGTCTTGAAAGAGAAACAAACAACAAACAGATGGGAAGATAAACGGGCAGACGGACGGAAAGACTGACGGAACGATGGCCAGACAGTAATTGCGTTTGTTATGGGCAAAATTTCGTTTTTCGGATGGAGATGGATGGAGCTACGGACAAACAGACAGACAAACAAATGGATTGGCGATAGTTAGAAGTAAAGCAGACAACTGACTGAAAGAGGACATAAGGAAGGAAAACAGAGTGATAAACGGGCCCCTGAACGAAAAGATGGGCGTACAGACGCACAGATGGACGCACAGATGCGCAGATTAAAGTACAGAGGCACAGATGGACGTACAGACGCACAGATGGACGTACAAACGCACAGATGGACGGACTGATGAACGTACATCGTTACATGATCTTAGAATGATTTAAAGATTTAAGACAGATATTCAGATAGTCGGACGAACATATTGACGGGTATACAGATGGACAGACTGGTCCGTCTTTCCGTCCGTGTAGCAAATACGGATAGACATATGGGCGGACAGACGGATGGACAGAAGGATCGTTGTTAATTCATCTCAGAATCTTACAACGATCTAGAAAACTTGTCTTTACAGAGTTGCAAATTGTTATATTGATGTCTTTCAAAAGAACTTTTAAATTTGGAGGCATTTGGAGGACCCCATTCTATTTGAAGGCGTAGAAAACGCTCTTTAAAGTATGGAAAACTTACATATTTTATAGTTATGGTCTTGCCGAGATTTGAAGCCAGACATTTGATGCAATTGCCGGTCTCACAAACATATCACCTCTACTTGAAGTCCCTACGTTATACCATAAGTTTTTCTAATTTGCCCTTAAATTTCATTCAACTTCTACTCAACAAAAAGATGTGACAGTAATCCCTGATTTTCTCAAACTCTTCAAATGCCTTGATTTTCGGTTATGTGATGGCGTAGACAAAATAAATAAAAAAAAGCATGTCTGAGAGTATAAAAAGGTTAGACATTTATTTAAATATTGGTCGATGATAAAGAAGAAGTCACTGTCACTACATTCAATTGGATTTCTTTCTCTAGTTTGGTCGGATGGATGGACGGTCAGACGGATGGTTAGACAGATGGACATATGGACGGACAGACGGATCGTTGAACCATCGTAAAATCTTACGACTATCAAGAAAACATATCTTTATAGGGTCGGTAATCGATATTTTGATGTATTCCAAAATGATTTTCAAAATAGATATGCCTCCATTCTATATTGGAGGCATTGAAACGCTCTTTAAAGAATGGAACTCTTAAATATTTTTCAGTTATGCATTCGCCTGGACTTGAAGCCAGACATTTGATGCAACTTTCCTCCATATCATTGGATTTTGTTATAATAACTTATAGCTGAAATCCCAACGAGATGCCACAAAGTATTCCAATTTGTCCTTGAATTTCGTTCAAATTCTACTCAACAAATAGATGTGACAATAATCCCAGTTTTTCTCAAACCCCCCTCCAAATACCTTGATTTTCGGTTATGTGATGGCGCAGACGAAATAAATAATAAAAGCATGTCTGAGAGTATAACAAGGTTAGACATTTATTTAAATATTTGTCTATGATAAAGAAAAAGTCACTGTCACTGCATTCAATTGGAATTCTTGCTCTAGTTTAGGCCTGTCAACGTGGGAAAAAAACTTCTAATTGAAATTCCATAGGCAACGACAATGAGATATTGACAGATTTTGTGATAAACGAAAATGGAAACCAAAATGAATTTCTATTAACCTTTGCCATTGTTGGCTAAAAGAAAATGGCAAGAGCAGAGTTAGTTTCTTTAAGAGATTTATGAATGATAAGCAGTGATTTATGTTTATATCCAACAGCAAAGAATGAGGGTATATTCAATTTGTCATTCCGTTTGCAACACATTCAAATATCGATTTCCAATACTATAGAGTATTTATATCTTCTATTATATTGGGTTGCCCAAAAAGTTATTGCGGATTTTTCATATAGTCGGCGTTGACACATTTTTTCACAGCTTGTGACTCTGTAATTGCATTCTTTCTTCTGTCAGTTATCAGCTGTTACTTTTAGCTTGCTTTAGAAAAAAAGTGTAAAAAAAGTATATTTGATTAAAGTTTATTCTAAGTTTTATTAAAAATGCATTTACATTCTTTTAAAATTACTTTTTGGGCAACCCAATATAAAAATGAAATTGTTGCGCTTTGTTTGTTTGTTAGTTTGTTTGTCTGTTCCGTATAGACTCAAAAACGGCTGCAGCGATTTTCATGAAATTTTCACAGATGGTAGAGTTTTTTCATATCCGAAGGGGGGGGCGGATCCCCCCCCCCCCCCCTTGCCCAAATTTTCAAAAATGCCAGATCTCGGAGATGAGTGCACTGATTTAAGCGAAATTTTGTATGCCACCTCATGGTACCCCAAAAACAAGAATTTGGTATAACATTTTGGGGTCATAAAACCTGAGGGAGGGGGGGACGCCCTATCCCAAAACCCACCCGAACGGAAATGTTTACCGATTGGGACAATATGGGTATCAAATGAAAGGTCTTGAAGAGTAGAGTACGAATGTGGTATACAAATTTCACCCTAAGATTTCGAGGGGGTCCCCCACCACCAACAAACCCTCAAAAGGACTCTTTCGCCGCTTTGGGCAATATGGCTATCAAATGAAAGGTATTTAAAAGTAGAATACAAAAAAGTTTATTTTTTGGTGTCTGAGGCGCCTACCCACCCCTCAAAACCCCCCAGCAGGACATATACACCGATTGGGACAATATGGGTATCAAATAAAAGATATTTATGAGTAGAAAGCGAACTTGGCAGAAAAATGGCATCCTAGGTGTCGGGCGGGGTTCCCCACCCCCAAAAAAACAACACTCAACAGGACACTTTTACCGCTTGGCGCAATATGGGTATCAAATGAAAGAAATTTAAAAGTAGAGTAAAAATCTGACTTAAAAATTTATTTCTTGGTGTCTGAGGGGCCTCCCAACCCCACAAAACACCCCGGCAGGACCGATTGGGACAATATGGATATCAAATAGAAGGTATTTAAAAGTAAAGTAATGATCTTATATAAAAATTCCCTCTTCTCCCAATGAATGCAACGCCAAACTGTCTTGAAGGATGGCTGAGAATATATTGTACTGAAATGAAAGGACGTGTCAGAGGGCAATCCCCCTACCCTATCCTACCCAAAAAAGGAATTAACAATAATATATGAAATAATATATGAAGGCCGGTCAGGATAGAATAGGACAGGAATAAAAAGTCTTTGGTAGTAGAGTACACTTTTTATACCCTCCACCATAAGATGGGGGGTATACTAATATCGTCATTCTGTTTGTAACTATTCGAAATATTCGTCTGAGACCTTATAAAGTATATATATTCCTGATCGTCGCTACATTTTATGCCGATCTAGCCATGTCCGTCCGTATGTCCGTCCGTTTGTCTGTCGAAAGCACGCTAACTTCCGAAGGAGTAAAGCTAGCCGCTTGAAATTTTGCACAAATACTTCTTATTAGTGTAGGTCGGTTGGTATTGTAAATGGGCCATATCGGTCCATGTTTTGATATAGCTGCCATATAAACCGATCTTGGGTCTTGACTTCTTGAGCCTTTTAGAGTGCGCAATTCTTATCCGATTTGAATGAAATTTTGCACGAAGTGTTTTGTTATGATATCCAACAACTGTGCCAAGAATGGTACAAATCGGTCCAAAACCTGATATAGCTGCCATATAAACCGATCTTGGGTCTTGACTTCTTGAGCCTCTAGAGTGCGCAATTCTTATCCGATTAGAATGAAATTTTGCACGACGTGTTTTGTTATGATATCCAACAACTGTGGCAAGTATGGTTTAAATCGGTCAATAACCTGATATAGCTGCCATATAAACCGATCTTGGGTCTTGACTTCTTGAGCCTCTAGAGGGCGCAATTCTTATCCGATTAGAATGAAATTTTGCACGACGTGTTTTGTTATGATATCCAACAACTGTGGCAAGTATGGTTCAAATCGGTTATAACCGATCTGGGATCTTGACTTCTTGAGCCTCTAGAGGTCGCAATTATTATCCGATTTGCCTGAAATTATGTACTACGGATCCTCTCATGACCATCAACATAGGTGCTTATTATGATCTGAATCGGTCTATAGCCCGATACAGCTCCCATATAAATCGATCTCTCTGTTTTACTTCTTGAGCCCCCAAAGGGCGCAATTCTTATTCGAATTGGCTGACATTTTACACAGGTCTCCAACATGTAATAATATAATAATAGCAGAGCAAATCTTTTCTTATATCCTTTTTTGCCTAAGAAGAGATGCCGGGAGAAGAACTCGGCAAATGCGATCCATGGTGGAGGGTATGTAAGATTCGGCCCGGCCGAACTTAGCACGCTTTTACTTGTTTTTTTTTTTTTTGTGCAGTTTTTATTTCCTACTGGCAAACGGAAGTTATTGAAATGGAAAAAACTCTTAAGAAGCCCTATAGAAATTTCTATGCTTTATGGTCTTTCCGCATTTCTTGTTCTGCTCTCCCATTTTAAGCTGTTATCAATTTAAAACGCATTAGAAAAATGAAATCAATTAAAAGTGATTGAGAATAATATTGGTTTCATAGTACAAAGCGTCTTTTTTCGTGTTTTTTCATAATTTTTTTTTTTTTTTTGCCTTGCTATTCTTTCACACATCTTTGCAAGTTTTTCATCGTTTTAATGTCCTGAGATTTCTTTCTTTTTTCTGCGTTGTGTTTTTTTCTTTTTTTTTTGCTTCGTGTTTTGATGCAAAGGTGGAAAACTCAATTAATTTAAAAGGTTTCCTTTGGGGGCTACCGTAATGGAAATATTAATGAATGAAAAGTTATTAACTTTAGAGAATGAAATATCAAAGAATCAGATTGCGAATGAGAACAGGCAAAAATATGAAAATTACAAAGTGCAATCAAAAAAGAATGTTATAAAGTGTTTGGCTAAGCTAAGTTGTAAGGATGATAAAGCTTAAAATCCCACAGATCAGCAGTACGAGGGTGTGTCGTAATAAAAAGTTTTAATTACTTTTATGTAAGACATATAGACAGACATGCCGATTGAATATCAAACAGACGAAAAAAAAAACACACTAATGAACAAGCCGTCAGACAGAATGATTTGCACAAATGAGTCATAGGCAAATGAAGGAATTCTAATAGTCCTTGTGTTTAGCAGAAGGGATGAATAATGAGTGCGAGTGTAAAAATGTTAGATAAACAGTTTAACAAAGTCATGTTCATAAGGATGCGTTTCAAAAAACTAAGCTGACGCAGAAGAAGTTTAAATGATATAGGAATAGAAGAACATAGAGGCTGTAGAAGGCTGGTTGAAAACTAGAGTAACCTCTAACAAATAAAAATGCGTTAAGTTCGGCCGGGCCGAACTTTGGATACCCACCACCTCGGGTATATATGTAAACCACCTTTCATTAAAAGGTGATCTGAACCATATACAACATGGATGTCGAAAAGCCTAACATAAGTTACGGTGTCCAATTTTAGTGAAATCGGATTATAAATGCGCTTTTTATGGGGCTAAGACTTTAAATAGAGATATCGGTCTGAATGGCAGCTATATCCAAATCTGGACCGATTTGGGCCAAGTTGCATAAAAATGTCGAAGAGCCTAACACAAAACACTGTCCCAAATCGGACAAAAAATGCCTCTTTTATGGGCCCAAAACCTTAAATCGAGAGATCGGTCTATATGGCAGCTATATTCAAATCTGGACCGATCTGGGCAAAATTGAAGAAGGATGTCGAAGGGCCTAACTAAACGCACTGTCTCAAATTTCAGCAACATCGGACAATGAATGCGTCTTTTATGGCCCCAAAACCTAAAACCTAGATATCGGTCTGTATGGCAGCTATATCTACATCTAGACCGATCTGTGCGACATTGCAGAAGTATGTCAAGGGGCTTAACTTAACTCACTGTCCCAAATTTTCGGCGAAATCGGACGATAAATGAGCATTTCATGGGCCCAAAACCTTAAATCAAGAAATCGGTCTATATGGCAGCTATATTCAAATCTGAACCGATCTAAGCCAAATTGACGAAGGATGACGAAGGGCCTAACACAACTCACTGTCCCAAATTTCAGCAAAATCGGATAATAAATGTGGCTTTTATGGGCCTAACACCATAAATCGGAGGATCGGTCTATATGGCAGCTATATCCATATCTGTACCGATCTGAGCCAAATTGACGATGGATGTCGATGGGTCTAACACAATTCACTGTCCCGAATTTCATTAAAATCGGATAAAAAATGTGGCTTTTATTGACCTAAGACCCTAAATCGGCAGATCGGTCTATATGACAGCTATATTTAAATCTGGACCGATCTGGACCAAATTAACAAAGGATGTCGAAGGGCCTAACACAACTCACTGTCCCAAATTTCAGCAAAATCGGATAATAAATGTGGCTTTTATTGACCCAAGACCCTAAATCGGCAGATCGGTCTAAATGGCAGCTATATCCAAATCTGGACCGATCTGAGCCAAATTGACGAAGGATGTCGAAGGGCCTAACACAATTCACTGTCCCGAATTTCATTAAAATCGGATAATAAATGTGGCTTTTGTGGGCCTAAGACCCTAAATCGGCGGATCGGTCTATATGACAGCTATATTTAAATCTGGACCGATCTGAGCCAAATTGACGAAGAATGTCGAAGGGCCTAACACAACTCACTGTCCCAAATTTCAGCGAAATCGGATAATAAATGTGGCTTTTATGGGCATAAGACCCTAAATCGGTAGATCGTTCTATATGGCAGCTATATCCAAATCTGGACCGATCTGGGCCAAATTGACGAAGGATGCCGAAGGGCCTAACACAACTCACTGTTCCAAATTTCAGCAAAATCGAATAATAAATGTGGCTTTTATTGACCTAAGACCCTAAATCGGCAGATCGGTCTATATGGCAGCTATATTTAAATCTGGACCGATCTGAGCCAAATTGACGAAGGATTTCAAAGGGCCCAACGCAACTCACTGTCCCAAATTTCAGCAAAATCGGTTAATAAATGTGGCTTTTATGGGCCTAAGACCCTAAATCGGCGGATCGATCTATATGGGGGCTATATCAAGATATAGTCCGATATAGCCCATCTTCGAACATAACCTGCTTATGGACAAAAAAAGAATCTGTGCAAAATTTCAGCTCAATATGTCTATTTTTAAAGACTGTAGCGTGATTTCAACAGACAGACGGACGGACAGGTCTAGATCGTCTTAGATTTTTACGCTGATCAAGAATATATATACTTTATAGGGTCGGAAATGGATATTTCGATGTGTTGCAAACGGAATGACAAAATGAATAAACCCCCATCCTTCGGTGGTGGGTATAAAAAGAAAATTTTAAATAAGAAATTCAGTGCTACTTACAAAATACTTAATTGTTCTCAATACCGACTAAAGAACAACATGGCAGCAGGAGCCGACGGGTTACCCGCTGAACTATTTAAGACCGGAGGCGGACAAGGCGTATGCATCAGCTAATCTGCGTAATCTGGCTAGAAGAATGCATACTCGATGATTGGAACCTCAGCATACTATGCCCTTTACACAAGAAAGGAGACAAGACGGATTGTGCCAACTACAGAGGAATAAGTCTCACAGTTTGCCGTAATGGAGAATATAGGCGACGTATGAACCACGAGCTGTATGACGACCATAGCATAGTTACACGTATCAAAATACAACGGCTGCGCTGGCTAGGTTATGTTGTCACAATGGATGAAGAAGCTCCAGTAAAAGAAGTCTTTCGAAGGCAAACACAGTGGTACACGCAAACCGAGAAGACCAAAAGCCCAATGGCAAGATCAATTTGGGGAGACACCTAGAAACTTGATGTCAGAGATTTTAAAATGAGCGTAGAAAATCGAGGCGCTTGGAACGCTATTCTACGTTCGGCTAGTGGAAGAAATATTCTGTCATAGCCAATTAAAGTAAAGTAAGTTTTCAATACCACTCCCCTAAGTTGGTTCATGTCTGATATTGTGTCTCCACCTAAGTACCGGTATCTGCTAGACGCGAAAGCCGGGCAATGACAAAGGAAATGCTCCAACGTCTCATCATCTTCCACGCATACCCTACACATGCTATCCCTTACATAAGTGAGCTCGTAGTCCTATGTGTCCCGTTATGACTCTCAAAGTTTTACTGACCTCCTTCTTGCTTCCTTTCTTCTTGCCTCGTCGTCTTACGATCTGGATAGATCCCCCTATAGGATTTTCGTCGTCCTACCGACCGTTTCACTGTTCCACAATCTTTCATGCGCATTCGTCGCCCACTCTCTTAACTCGGACTGCGTCGACCAGAAAGGCTTCGGGTTAACCAAGTTTATTGACGGCAGTCTTCTGGCCTTCACCGCCAAATCGTCTGCCCTTTCATTTCCCCTTACTCCGTAATGGCCCGGCACCCAAACGATTAGGAATTTTACATCCTCAGAGAAGTCGTTAATCTCCTTCTTACACTGCAGGACTGTTCGCCTGCCCTTTCATTTCCCCTTACTCCGTTATGGCTCGGCACCCAAACGATGCGGACTTTGCCATCCTCAGAGAAGGCGTTAATCTCCTTCTTACACTGCAAGACTGTTTGTGACCTTACCGTCCTGGTTGTTAATGCCCTTATGGCAATTTTAATGCAGTAAAGATGTTAGACTCGATGTCCTCGCGTAAGCACCACACCATTTCACGCATTCTGTGATCGCCCGGATCTCCGCCTGCAGGACCGTATTATGGTCAGGCAGTCTAAAACGGATCTCAGTACCTGGGTTCACAATGTAAACCCCCAGGCCCACTCTGTCCTCTAGCTTTGATCCTTCCGTGTAACATGATCTTCCAGATGGCAATTCTAGGGGTTTGTCACTCCAAGACTGTGCCGATGGCAGCAGTGCCTCGCACTCGACTTCGAGGTTCATCTCAAGTATCCGATAGGAAACCTCTTCCCTTCCTTCCAGGTTTCCTATCCTCGCCTCGATTATACCGCGATGGTATGAGCTGGAGGCCACCGTAGCGCAGAGGTTAGTTTGTCCGCCTATGACGCTGAACGCCTGGGTTCGAATCCTGGCGAGACCATCAGAAAAAATAGTTTTCAGCGGTGATTTTCCCCTCCTAATGCTGGCAACATTTGTGAGGTACTATGCCATGTAAAACTTCTCCCCAAAGAGGTGTCGCTCTGCGGCACGCCGTTCGGACTCGGCTATGAAAGGGAGGCCCCTTATCATTGAGCTTAAACTTGAATCGGACTGTATTCATTGATATGTGAGAAGTTTGCTCCTGTTCCTTAGTGGAATGTTCATGGGCAAAATTTGCTATTTTGGTATGAGCTACTCTCATCCTCAATCCATTCTGCCATTGCCTTAAGTCTCATAGCCGCAGTGGCTGCCTTACACTTAATCTGTAAGTCAATGTGTCGAATATCTAGAATTGTCTCCAGTGCCCTAGTGGGCATGGTCCTCATCGTTCCGCCTATGCCAAGACAACATATTCTCTGAACCTGTTGTATGATCCTTATGTTGCACTTTTTCTCCATAGCAGTACACCAAACTACTGAGGCGTAAGTAAGTATTGGTCTAATCACGCGACTGTAGAGCCAGTGGGCTATCCTTGAATTCAGGGCCCATTTCGAGCCTACATAGTGCCCAACATCTGTGAGCCTTCTTAGTACGCTCCTGAATGTGACACTTCCAATTCAGTTTTCTGTCCAAGATTACTTCTCAGTATTTGACCTTGTCAGATATCGAAATCGTCTTATTGAGGAAACGTGATGCGCTAAATTGGCCCACCTTCGTCTTGATCGTGAACAGGCATATTTCAGTCTTCTCTGGGTTAACATTGAGACCTCTAGCCCAGTCATATGCCATATGCAAGCCCAGTCATATGCTATATGCGAGACCTTTTCGGCCCTTCTGCATAGCTCGTTCGGATGCTTACACCTTATAAGTATTATAACATCTTCTGAGTAGCAGACGGGTTCAAATCCCTCCTCAGTCAGCATCCGCAATAGGTCATTTATGGTGGTCACCCAAAGGAGTGTCGATAAAATGCCCACCTATGGCGTGCCCTGTGTCACTTTCTCCCTTATATTTATGCCTTGAGACACACACAGTTTACCCAACTGTTCCTTAGCATATGGTTTATCATGTCTCCAAAGACCGGGTCCAACCGCTACTGGATTAGATCAGTGTGTCGGTCCGAACATTGTTAAATACCCCCTCGACGTCAATGCATACCGCCAGGATGTACGTTTTGGCATCGAAGGATTCTTCTATTTTATGCACAACCTCGTGCAGGGCACTCTCCACCGACCTTCCCTTGACATAGGCATGCTGTTTGTATTTGAGCAGTTCGATGATGATGATGTCCACAATACGTTCTATCGTTTTGAGTAGAAAGGACGTAAGGCTTGTGGGTCTGTAGGCCTTTGGTGTCGCATAACTTGCCTTGCCAGGCTGGGGTATAAACACCACAGCCACCAAGATGGTGTTTATACCCCAGCCTGGCAAGGCAAGTTATGCGACACCAAAAGCCTACAGACCCATAAGCCTTACGTCCTTTCTACTCAAAACGATAGAACGTATTGTGGACATCATCATCATCGCCAAAGGCCTACAGACCCATAAGCCTTACGTCCTTTCTACTCAAAACCATGGAACGTATTGTGGACGTCATCATCATCGAACTCCTCAAATACTGACCTCCTGTCAGGCTTTCGAAGTATATTAAAGTCCTAGGTACGCTATGAAAATTTTGGCCAGACGAGGCGCCAGATAGTCTGCCTCTTTCTGTAGTAACGCCGGAAATATCGCATCAGGTCCGGGTGACTTAAATGGCTTGAAGCTACTCAAGGATTCCTTCACCATAAATTCCGTTATGATAAACCTTCGATCACCTTCATTATTCCAAGATTCCGGTGTCTCCGTGAGTCCCTTCGCATCCTGTGGAAAAATGAGTTTTCATCAAAAGCCTCAACATGTCCTCCGTTGCCTCTGCTCTCACTCCCATGTTGTCCACTAAAGTTTCAGTTTGGACATGGGTTTTTGAGAGAAACTTTTTTTCTTGGCGGCGTCATTAACGCTATCGATCTGTTCGCAGAAAAGCTTCCAGGAGGCCCGTTTTGCCGCTCTGGTAATCTTATTGTATTCCTTGAGCCGTGTGTATTCCTACTTAAACCAAATTTTCTTATCTGCATCCATTTATGCTAACCCCTCCTTTCACTTGTTTTCACCTACGATTAATGTCAAGTTCCTATCCCCACCCCTTACCATACTCTGTTGTCAATTTCATCATTTGTCCCTTTACATCCCCGTGATGGGGTAAAACATCGAATGCAATCGAGCTGTCTCAAATTGTATTCTTGTTATTTGCCCACCAATGAAAAGTACAATTGTATCGTTATCGCCTCATCTAAGAATCTCATTTAAGCAATTATGGGGACCCGCATAAATGTTGCCAACATGTACACAATACAATCTAGAAAAATGCTCATAGGAGTAGTTGAAGCATAGAGGAATTTACATAAAGAAGTATTAGGGTGGATCATATGAAGCACATTGAGGAATATAAACAATTGTGGTATTTATACCCAAGCCCGGCAAGACAAGTTATGCATCACCGAAGGCCTACAGACCTTAAGCCTTACGTCCTTCCTAATCAAAACCATGGAACGTATTGTGGATAGCATGGTAGAGAGTAGGATATCCAGCAAACTGCTTAAATACAAACAACATGCCTATGTCAAGGGAAAGTCGGTGGAGACTGCCCTGCACGAGGATGCGCATAAAATAGAAGAATCCTTCGACGTCATCCTTGCCGGCTTAACAAGCTGCAGGCCGACACATTGATCCAATGCTTCGACCAGTACCGGGCGGACCCGGTCCTTAGAGACTAGATAAACTAGCATATGGTTACAGGTGGATAAATTGAGGGTCCCAAGACATAAATATAAGGCCACTTTATCGTCACTCCCCATAGGATTTTCGCCGTCCTACCGACCGTTTCGCTGTTACACAATGTTGCATGCGTATTCGTTGCCCACTCCCTTAACTCGGACTGTGTCGACCCGAAAGTCTTCGGGTTAACCAAATTTATTGACTGCAGTCCTCTGGCCTTCACCGCCAAATTGTCTGCCCTTTAATTTCCCGTTACTCCGTTATGGCCCGGCACCCACACGATGCGTATTTTCTCATCCTTAGAGAAGGCGTTAATCTCCTTCTTACACTGCAAGACTGTTTGTGACCTTACCGTCCTGGTTGTTAATGCCCTTATGGCAATTTTACTGTCAGTAAATATGTTCACACTCGTCGTCCTCGCGTTAGCACCACACCACTTCACGCATTCCGTGATCGCCCGGATCTCCGCCTGCAGGACCGTATTATGATCGGGCAGTCTAAAACAGATCTCAGTCCCTGGGTTCTCAAGGCCCACCCTGTCCTCTAACCATCTTCCATCCGTGTAACATGATCTTCCAGATGGCAATGCTAGGGTTCCGTCAATCCAAGACTGTGCCGATGGCAGCAGTGCCTCGCACTCGACTTCAAGGTTCATCTCAGGTATCCGATCGGAAACCCCTTACCTTCCGTCTTCGTCGTCGCCTCGATTATACCGCGATGGTATGAGCTGCTCCCATCCTCAATCCATTCTCCCATCGCCTTAAGTCTCATAGCTGCAGTGGCTGCCTCACACTTAATCAGTATGTCAATGGGTCGGATATCTAGAATAGTCTCCAATGCCCTCGTGGTGATGGTCCTCATCGCTCCGCCTATGCCAAGACAACATGTTCTCTAAACCATTTCGAGCCTACGGCCCGTCTACATAGTGCCCAATATCTGTGAGCCTACGCTCCTGAATGTGACACCCCCAATTCAGTTTCCTGTCCAAGTTCACACCTAAGTATATGACCTTGTCAGATATCGAAATCGTTTCGTTGAGGAAACGTGGTGCGTTAAATTGGCCCAGCTTCGTCTTTCTCGTGAACAGGCATATTTCAGTCTTCTCTAGGTTAACATTGAGACTTCTAGCCCAGTCATATGCCATATGCAAGCCCAGTCAAATGCCATATGCAAGACCCTTTCGGCCCTTCTGCATTGCTCATTCGGATCCTTACCCCTTAGAAGTATTATAACATCGTCTGCGAAGCAGACGGGTTCACAATCCTCCTCAGTCAGCATCCGTAATAGATCATTTATGGTGGTCACCCATAGGAGTGGCGATAAAATGCCCCCCTGTGGCATGCCCTGTTCCACTTTCTCCCTTACATTTATGCCATGGGACACACAATTTATCTACCTGTTCCTTAGCATATGGTTTACCCAGTCTCTTAGGACCAGGTCCACCCGGTACTGGTCTAAAAGTTGGATCAGTGTGTCGGTCCGCACATTGATTAAAGCCTCCTCGATGTCAATGTATAAACCGATCATGAGTCTTTATTTCTTGAGTCTCTAGAGGACGCAATTCGCATCCGATTTGAAATTTGCATCACTTTTGGTATCACTTCCAACAATTGCGTTAAGTATGATTTAAATCGGTTCATAATCTGGTATAGCTGTCGTATAAGCCGATGTTGGATCTTGACTTCTTGATCCAATAGAGCGTGCAATTCTTATCCGATTTGGCTCAAATTTTGCATGAGTTGTTTTGTTATAACTTCCAATAACTGTGGTAAGTGTGGCGCAAATCGGTACATAACCTGATATAGCTGCCTTATAAACCGATCTGGGATCTTGACTTCTTGAGCCTCTAGAGGACACAATTCGCATCCGATTTGACAGAAATTTTGTACAACGGCTTCTCTCATGACCATCAACATACGTGTTTATTGTGATCTGAATCGGTCTATAGCCCGATACAGCTCCCATATAAATCGATCTCTCTATTTTACTTCTTGAGCCCCCAAAGGGCGCAATTCTTATTCTAATTGGCTTATATTTTACACAAGTCTCCAACATATAATTTAATTGTGGTCCAAACCGGACCATATCTTGATATCGTTCTAATAGCAAAGCAAACCTTTTCTTATATCCTTTTTTGCTTAAGAAGAGATGCCGGCAAAAGAACTCGACAAATGCGATCCATGGTGGAGGGTATATAAGATTCGGCCCAGCCGAACTTAGGACGCTTTTACTTGTTTTATTTTATTTTATTTTATTTTATTTTTTGTTGTTTATTTTTTTATTTTATATTATTTAATTTTGTTTTATTTTATTTTATTTTATTTTTTGTTGTTTATTTTTTTATTTTATATTATTTTATTTTATTTTATTTTATTTCATTTCTTTTTATTTAATTTAATTTTATTTTTTTTTCTATTTTATTTTACTTTTATATAATTTTAATTTATTTAATTGAATTTAATTTTATTTTATTTTATTTTATTTTATTTTATTTTATTTTATTTTATTTTATTTTATTTTATTTTATTTTATTTTATTTTATTTTATTTTATTTTATATTATATCATTTTATTTTATTTTATATTATTTTATATTATTTTATATTATTTTATTTTATTTTATTTCTTTTTTTATTTTGTTTTAATTTATTTTATTTCAATTTATTTTATTTTATTTTATTTTACTTTTTTTGTTTTATTTTATTTTATTTTAATTTATTTTTTTTATTTCAATTTATTTATTTTTTTTATTTAATTTTATTTTATTTTTTTTTTTTTTTTTATTTTATTTTATTTTATTTTATTTTATTTGGTTTTACTTTATTTTATTTTATTTTATCTTATTTTATTTTATTTTTTTATACCCACCACCGAAGGATGGGGGTATATTCATTTTGTCATTCCGTTTGCAACACATCGAAATATCCATTTCCGACCCTATAAAGTATATATATTCTTGATCAGCGTAAAAATCTAAGACGATCTAGCCATGTCTGTCCGTCTGTCTGTTGAAATCACGCTACAGTCTTTAAAAATAGAGATATTATATATAGCCCCCATATAGACCGATCCGCCGATTTAGGGTCTTAGGCCAATAAAAGCCACATTTATTATCCGATTTTGCTGAAATTGGGAACAGTGAGTTCTGTTAGGCCCTTCGACTTCCTCCGTTAATTTGGCCCAGATCGGTTCAGATTTCGATATAGCTGCCATATAGACCGATCCTCCGATTTGGGGTCTTAGGCCCACAAAAGCCACATTTATTATCCGATTGTGATGAAATTCAAAACAGTGAATTGTGTTAGGCCCGTCGATATCCTCCGTCAATTTGGCTCAGATCGGTCCAGATTTGGATATAGCTGCCATATAGACCGATCCTCCGATTTAGGGTCTAAGGCCAATAAAAGCCACATTTATGGTCTGATTTCGCTGAAATTTGGGACAGTGAGTTGTCTTAGGCCCTTTGACATGTTTCTTTAATTTGGTCCAGATCGGTTCAGATTTGGATATAGCTGCCATATAGACCGATTCTCCGGTTTAGGGTCTTAGGCCCACAAAAGCCACATTTATTATCCGATTTTGATGAAATTCGGGGCAGTGAATTGTGTAAGGCCCATCAACATCCTTCGTTAATTTGGCTCAGATCGGTCCAGATTTGGATATAGCTGCCATATAGATCGATCCTCCGATTTATGGTGTAAGGCCCATAATAGCTACATTCATTATCCGATTTTGCTGAAATTTGGGACAGTGAGATGTGTTAGGCCCTTTGACATGTTTCTTCAATTTGGTCCAGATCGGTTTAAATTTGGATATAGCTGCCATATAGACCGATTTCTTGATTTATGGTTTTGGGCCCATAAAATGCTCATTTATTGCCCCATGTCCCCGAAATTTGGAACAGTGAGTTAGGTTAAGCCCCTTGACATACTTCTGCAATATCGCAGAGATCGGTCCAGATTTGGATATAGCTGCCATATAGACCGATATCTAGGTTTTAAGTTTTGGGGCCATAAAAGACGCATTTATTGTCCGGTGTCGCTGAAATTTGAGACAGTGAGTTTGGTTAGGCTCTTCGACGTCCTTCTTCAATTTTGCCCAGATCGGTCCAGATTTGAATAAAGCTGCCTTATAGACCGATCTCTGGATTTAAGGTTTAGGGCCCATAAAAGAGGCATTTATTGTCCGATTTCGCCGAAATTTGGGACAGTGCTTAGTGTTAGGCTCTTCGACATGTTTATGCAACTTGGCCCAAATCGATCCAGATTTGGATATAGCTGCCATGTAGACCGATATCTCAATTTAAAGTCTTGGCCCCATAAAAGGCGCATTTATAATCCGATTTCACTGAAATTTGACACAGTGACTTATGTTCGGCTTTTCGACATCCGTGTCGTATATAGTTCAGAGCGGTATGAGGTATATGAGTATAAGGTATGAAATTTTCACCGAATTTTGATGAAAGGTGGTTTACATATATACCCGAGGTGGTGGGTATCCAAAGTTCGGCCCGGCCGAACTTAACGCCTTTTTACTTGTTTTATTTTGTTTTATTTAATTTTATTTTATTTTATTTTATTTTATTTTATTTTATTTTATTTTATTTTATTTTATTTTATTTTATTTTATTTTATTTTATTTTATTTTATTTTATTTTATTTTATTTTATTTTATTTTATTTTATTTTATTTTATTTTATTTTATTTTATTTTATTTTATTTTATTTTATTTTATTTTATTTTATTTTATTTTGTTTTATTTTATTTTATTTTATTTTATTTTATTTTATTTTATTTTATTTTATTTTATTTTATTTTATTTTATTTTATTTTATTTTATTTTATTTTATTTTATTTTATTTTATTTTATTTTATTTTATTTATTTTATTTTATTTTATTTTATTTTATTTTATTTTATTTTATTTTATATTATTTTATTTTATTTTATATTATTTTATTTTATTGTATCTCATTTTATTTTATTTAATTTTTTTTATTTCATTTTATTTTATTTTATTTTATTTGGTTTATTTCAATTTATTTTATTTTATTTTATTTTCCTATATTTTCTCTTCTTTTTCTGTTTTATTTTTTAATTTCTTCTTGTGATACGTTCCACCCTTTTACCTTTTAATAGCCATGTTTCTCTATATGTATTGTGGTCTTGTACTATTACTACGCTTTATTGAGATGCAATGATACGATTGTGCAGCCATTTATTGCCGAGTATTGTTGCAAGGTTGAATTCTGACAATGGGGTGATATGCGGATAATTATGTATCGCCTCGAACAGCTATGACCTAAATTGATTTTGCACCGTTTAGAAAATGCTTGGCAAACAACACACATTAATTTTATGCAGAAAATTCACTGCACCACTGCAGGCCCATATGGCGTATGAGTATGGTGAATAAACTGCGATAACACGTATACGTCACCATGTTCACAATGCAATATGAATGGTTTGCCTTTGTACTTTGGTAAGGGAGAGCAGCTTGACAGCAATAAAATAAAAGTTTCTTTAAAGGAAAATTTTACTACTTGCTTGATGTTTTTCTTGTATTTCATTTGGCTTTCTTCCATTCTATTTTTATTTTGCTTGTTTGCTTCTGCATCTGTTTCACGTTTGCCACCACAATAGTTTACCATTTATTTTGCTCGTAGTCCCTTTGTCAAAC
Source organism: Stomoxys calcitrans (assembly GCF_963082655.1). NCBI lineage: Eukaryota > Metazoa > Arthropoda > Insecta > Diptera > Muscidae > Stomoxys > Stomoxys calcitrans. The sequence continues at coordinate 19,859,514 of NC_081555.1, read as the reverse complement.
GGTGCTCAAATGTTCATGCTGTCCATGACAACTGCATCTTTTGCAGGGCATTTCAAGTAATTTCTCAGTGAAACATTTTCCCTGCTTTGGCATTGGTGTAGCCTTAAGCATGGTTTCTTACGTTTAGCCCACATTTTCTTACAATGACAAAAGTTGTCAAATGGACTTTAAATATTTACAACGAAGTTTAATGCACAGTAACCCATCCTGAGGGTTTGTTGTTGGTTGGTTGGTTGTGTCAACGGCAACCAAAGTATGCCACATCACCACCATTTGCGCTCTTTGAAATGCACCAACTAACTGCAGTTGGCATTCGAGGTATTACTGTTGTTTTCAACGTTGTTTCGTGTTTTGAAGCAACATGAAATGTTTTTTTCTCCTTTTATTTTGTGTGTCAACATCTTAAAGCTGTTCAAGGAGAAATGTTCGTGTTTGCTGATAAATGAAAATGCTTTGAAATGAGGGCAGGAATTGGGAAGCAAAAGACACCTCAATCCACGTGTTTTGAAGAACAGGGAAGAAATTTTGAAACCAGCTTAAAGGCAAATTTGCTTTTTGGTGTTCAAAATATTGTTAAATGAAACCAATATCATATGAGTTTTCTCTTTCTTCCCTCCGCCCCATAAACCACCAAGTGAACCATAAAAATGTTTTTATGTTCCATATGCTAGCTGATTATTGAGGAGTTTCTTTGCCTTCTCAAATCATGTGTTGTGGTTTATATCCTTGGCATTTTTTCACGCATCTCCATTAAACATAAACAAGCAATCTGTCATTTTTTGCCATGACCATAATGATGTGTCCAACCACTGACAAAGCTCTGCAGGTCAAAATGTTAGCCAAATATTTTATGGTTTTTCATGGACACTGCTACAATTTATTTGACCAATTTTTTTTCGTCTTTTGTCTTTGACACTCAAAAACAAAATGTTGTTTTTTTTGGCAACAAGTGTGGTTAAAAAGGGCTAGACTTTTTGAAGTGACAGATATTTGCATTAAAAACTAAGTGAGACGATCTTTGCTGAGAACATAGAAAGAAGCAAAAAAAAAATGTTAAGGGGAGAGTTAAGGGAAGGCATTGGGTGAAAACCTTTGGTTCTAGGATATATTACAGCTAAAGTTGAGGCAGACGAGAAGAGCAGGAATGCGGTAGGGAAAATTGTTAAAGAAAGACCTCGAACTAAGGATGATGACAGATGGCAGGGAGGGAGATGGCAACTTTTAGCATAGTGATCTGAATGCCAACCACCACTCAGATCATTTTTATCCCTCTAAAACGTGGAGATGGCAACTTTTTGGCATAGTATTCTGGGAGGTGGTTTGATTTTTCTGCAAAAACTTGGATTTTAAACTAGTACATCGTTGAGGAAGTCCTTTGTGACAAATTTTCTAGGTCATATTTAATATATGTTTTATTTCACTCTAAAATGCTACCCTGTATAATATTTTTACATTGTATTTCATGTTTGTTGCTCATACGTTCCATAATTTTTGACGAGCATTAAAATTGTTGCCCATTGTTTCGCTTTTATTTCAAGTGTTTTTTTGTTTTACATTGTTTCTGTTGGCGAATGATAATAAATTTTATTGCAATGGTTTTTTTTTGTTTTTTTCTTTTCGCTTTTGTTGTTTAGCTGACATTTATATTTACAAGAAAAACGCACACACGCCAAAAAAAAAGAAGAGATACTAACATGCTCTTTTTATGTGAGCAAAATTTATGATACAATATGTCACTTGAGTTTTTTTTTGTTTTGTTTTTTATCAGGTTTTGGCTTAACAAAATTTTCGCTGAAACTCCAAAGCATAATTTCCAAATGACTTTGTTAGCTCATGGCCTCCTGTTGCTGGCAACATATTTTGTCAAGTGTCCTTTGCTGACCAATAAAGAAAATGAAATGCAACATAAATAACACTAAAATGAAGTTGAATTGCCCCACACGATTTATAAGGGAAATGGAATGTACGAAATAAGCGAGAAATAAATTTAGGCGTAATTTAATTTTTGGAATGAGTTAAAGATAAGTCATAAAGACCAAAAAAACTGATGTAGCTTAACAAATTAAATTTCTAATGAAAAATATTGGGTTGCCCAAAAAGTAATTGCGGATTTTTTAAAAGAAAGTAAATGCATTTTTAATAAAACTTAGAATGAACTTTAATCAAATATACTTTTTTTACACTTTTTTTCTAAAGCAAGCTAAAAGTAACAGCTGATAACTGACAGAAGAAAGAATGCAATTACAGAGTCAAAAGCTGTGAAAAAATTTGTCAACGCCGACTGTATGAAAAATCCGCAGTTACTTTTTGGGCAACCCAATATTTAAATTTTTTTACGATGAATCTTTCTCTCAAACACTCCAAGCACTGCCTCGTCTGCTTTCAGAGGTGGTAGCATCTGTTTGTCAGAATTATTCTTCGTTTTATTTCAAAACTTGTGTCATTCTTTTTGGTTACGGCGGGTACCTAGGTAGATAAGTTGCTTACTATCTCAAAGTTGTGGCTCCCAAATTTCAGGGTATTAAAGAGATCTCACGATAGGCTGTCTCCTTATCTGAAACCTCGTTTGGTATTAAATGGTTCGGAGAGATTCTTTCCTACTCTTACTGAGGAACGTCTATCAGCATGTGTCATCCTGCAGCCTTATTTATTTTGCAGGGATACCAAACTCAGCCTTGGCTTGAAATGCCTTTGAACGTATAGGTCTATACAAGGCGGCTTTGTAGTCAACAAAGACATGGTAGGTGCTGATTTGTCCTTCTCGGATCTTTTCCAGTATTCGGTGCAGTGTGAATATCTGGTCTAGGATGGATTTACCAGGTCTAAAACCGCATCGATAGGGCCCAAATATCTCATAGACTTTAGGTTTTAATCGCTCACACTGCTCGCTCGAGAGTATCTTGCATGCGATGCGAAGGAGACTTATTCCTCTGTTGATGGCACGCTCCCTCTTGTCTCCTTGCTTGTGTACGGGACATAGTATGCTGAGGTTCCAGTCATTGGATATGCCTTCTTCTAGCCAACTTGTGCAGACAAGCGGATGCATACCCCTTAGCAGTGTGTCGCCTCCGGTCTTAAGTAGTTCAGCTGGCAACTCATCGGCTCCTGCTGCCTTGTTGTTCTTCAGTCGGGTCACTGCCACTTGGACCTCATTCTGACTAGGAGGTTAACATTCTATACCATCATCAGGGATTGGTTGTGCGGCATCCTCTTCGCCGCCAACGTCGGACACTAACAGTTGAGTAAAATATTCCTTCTATATCCTCAGCATGTTATCTGTGTCAGTTACCAGATTTCCTTCTTTGTCTCTGCAGGAGGATGTGCCTGCAGCAAAGTCATCGGTTTGATGTTGAATTCTTTGGTAGAATTTCAGGACTTCATTCTGACTCTTGTATATCACAATTCGCTCACGCTCACGTCTTTCCATTTCGTTTTTCTTACCGTCGAATAGACGTTTCTGCTTTTCTCCCGATAACTCTCCTTCATCTTACGCGCTGCTACTTATTGCAGGGTTGCATCTCGACACTCTTGGTCGTACCATGGGTTTTTTGGTTAAGGCTTTCGGTGCCCAAGTATGGAAATCGCGGCATTTTCCATGGAGTAGGCATTGGTTTGCCACTGCACCATTATATCATCTGAACAAGGAGTGCTTTCATCAAGCAGTTGGGTCATTCGAGCGGAGTATGCCGGTTCCATCTGTTGTGTTTGCAGCTTTTCAATGTCCAGTGTCCATGCAGTATTAGATCGAACTTTCCTCACTATGCTCAAACGGGTGCGTACCTTTGCAGCAACAAGGGATATATATTCGCTCCACGCATCGATGGTACATCTGGATCTGGCTGGTACATCTGGATGAATGCCTTCCATCTATCACAACGTGGTCAGGTGACAGTCATGTGGCTTTGTTAATATTTTTATGTTGAAATCTGGTGCTTCTAACTGCCATGTTTTTGCAGCGGCAAAATCCATCAGCCTCAACTCATTACTGGACGTTATCTCGTAGAGGCTAATCTATCCAACAGTTGAACCAAAGATGTCTTCCTTCCCTATTTTCGCATTAAAATCTCCCAGAACGATTTTAATATCATGGGCAGGGTGGCGGTCACATTCTCTCTCTAGGCGCTCGTAGAAAATATCCTTGGTCTGCTCGTCTTAGTCTTCCGTCGGGGCATGGGCACAAATAAGACTGATGTTGAAGAATTGGGCTTTTATGCGGATTGTGGCTAGCCTCTCATCCACCGGAGTAAGTCATGAGACAAGGTGTTCCAGCCTCCGACTAACCACAAATCCACAGGCAAATTCATGCCTCGTGTTATGGCAGCTATAGTAGAGTTGGTCACCGTTTGGTGTTGTAGTGACGCCATTCCCAGTCGGTTGTGCTTTCTGTAAGGCGGTAATATCTGCCTTGTACTTCTCTAATACATCCGCCAGCGCGTATACTGCATCTTCGCTATAGGGAGTGCTAACATTCCAGGTGCAGATCCGCAAATCATGGTCCTTTTTTTCGTTTGCGTGGGTCGTCCACGTTGGGGGGGTCCGTTTTTATACCCACCACCGAAGGATGGGGGTATATTCATTTTGTCATTCCGTTTGCAACACATCGAAATATCCATTTCCGACCCTATAAAGTATATATATTCTTGATCAGCGTAAAAATCTAAGACGATCTAGCCATGTCCGTCCGTCTGTCCGTCTGTCTGTTGAAATCACGCTACAGTCCTTAAAAATAGAGATATTGAGCTGAAATTTTGCACAGATTCTTTTTTTGTCCATAAGCAGGTTAAGTTCGAAGATGGGCTATATCGGACTATATCTTGATATAGCCCCCATATAGACCGATCCGCCGATTTAGGGTCTTAGGCCAATAAAAGCCACATTTACTATTCGATTTTGCTAAAATTTGGGACAGTGAGTTGTGTTAGGCCCTTCAACATCCTTCGTCAATTTGGCTCAGATCGGTTCAGATTTGGATATAGCTGCCATATAGACCGATCCTCCGATTTGGGGTCTTAGGCCCACAAAAGCCACATTTATTATCCGATTTTGATGAAATTCGAAACAGTGAATTGTGTTAGGCCCGTCGACATCCTCCGTCAATTTGGCTCAGATCGGTCCAGATTTGGATATAGCTGCCATATAGACCGATCCTCCGATTTATGGTCTTAGGCCCATAAAACCCACATTTATTATCCGATTTTGCTGAAATTTGGGACAATGAGTTGTGTTAGCCTCTTCGACATCTTTCTTCAATTTGGACCAGATCGGTTCAGATTTGGATATAGCTGCCATATAGACCGATTTCTTGATTTATGGTTTTGGGCCCATAAAATGCTCATTTATTGTCCAATGTCGCCGAAATTTGTGACAGTAAGTTAGGTTAAGGGCCTTGACATACTTCTGCAATATCGCACAGATCGGTCCAGATTTGGATGTAGCTGCCATATAGACCGATATCTCAAATTGAAGTCTTAGTCCCATAAAAGGCGCATTTATTGTCCGATTTCGCCGAAATTTGGGACAGTGCTTTGTATTAGGCTCTTCAACATTTTTATGCAACTTATCCCAAATCGGTCCAGATTTGGATATAGCTGCAATATAGAGCAATATCTCTATTTAAAGTCTTGGCCCCATAAAAGGCGCATTTATAATCCGATTTCACTGAAGTATGACACAGTGTCTTACATTAGACTTTTCGACATCCGTGTCGTATATAGTTCAGATCGGTTTATTTTAAGATTTAGCTAGTATACTTATTAGTATTTGGTCCAAATCGGAACCTATTTTGATAAAACTGATATTGGACATAAGGTATGAAATTTTCACCGAATTTTGATGAAAGGTGGTTTACATATATACCCAAGGTGGTGGGTATCCAAAGTTCGGCCCGGCCGAACTTAACGCCTTTTTACTTGTTACTATTCCTTTGTTTCTCATAGTAGTTCTCATAGTTTTCCGGGGGCGGGTTACTGGCCCAGCGCCCCAACCATGGCCCATGTATCCCTCGTTGTGGCGAGCCGCTTGCTCCAAGATCCGCCCCTAACCTGGGAACAGACGCTAATGTTGGCCATTGGTTATTTGAAGGCGCCAATAACTCGCCTTGTCAGTATCATTGGCACTCAGCATTTAATTAAGAGCCAGTGCCACCTGACTCCTCACTGAGACTCTCCTCTCGATAAGACGATTCATGGTTAAATTATAGACCAAACTGAAGATATTTGACAGTGAAACAAAACACGAAACGTGCATGAGCTGTTTAAAACAGTGTTGCCAAAAGGATAATAGCTAAAATATCACCCTTTGTGTAACGTCAAATAAAAGATATCGTTAAGATCACATGAAAATTGTAGCCATTACAGAATTCAAATGTCATATCGGATAAAGGATATGTATGGGAGCAATATCTCAATATCGTTCGTCCTTGTACCACAATGGTGGTGTAGGGTATAAACAATTTTGTATTTCTTTATAGTCTCTCTCATCAAAATTTTCGCTTTTTCACCCTTTTTTGCCGCAATTTCATTTTATTTAGGGAATATTTCCAATATGCTACCAAACTTTGTCCAATTTTTTATGTGCCCATTTTACACCCGCCAGGTATCCATTAACTTTTAATCCCCCAGCACTTCACTGTGCACAAGTTCTCAATTTCAAGTTAAACAACGCCACATATGCGCCACATACGTGGCATATTCAGCCATACTAATTGCAGCATTAATGCTATTTTCCATTATGCGTCAGTGCATCAATTTGTTGCTGTTGATTTTTTGTTTTTCGCTCTCTAGACTTTATTCAATTATGAAGTGCAAACATGTCATTTTGAAATTGTGTCAATCGTTTGAGTGCTTTTTACACTTCATAAACGTTTGAGTAGAGTATAAAATTTTAATCGAAACACCACTTTTGGTATGGCGAAGAGATGCAAAAAATTCTGGCTAACAAATGTTGCAATAAATGAAATGGAACTTATTGGGAGAGAAACCTATTTGGGGTGGAAGTTTAAATTTATTTATTTTGGGGAGTTTGTAGGAGATTATTTAGCTAGCCATGATCATAAACCACGTAATGGCAGTCGTTTTTATGGCAGAAATTCAAGAGTTTAAGGGTAGGACCGAAATTTGAAGTAAAAAAGAGATTTTGCAATTCCAAGCTTGGTCATGAAAATTTCATTAAAAAACAGAGGGCAACACTTCTCATATCAGTAACTGCTGTCCGATTTAAACTTAAAATCAATGAAAAGTCCCCTCTTTTCAGCCGATTCCAAACAGCCACCTACGACAGTTGACACCTCTTCGAGAAAAAGTCTTTATATGTCTTAAAATACTACCTTAAACAATGTCACATGCATTAAGAGTTGATGACGACCACTGGAAATCCAAAGAAATGGGGTTTCAAGCTGTACTGATCATTTTTCGCCTAAAGCTTGAGAGGCATATTGGTCGAGATATTGGTTTATATGGGAAAATTTTTAAGGCATTGCCTGATTTGACCCATTGCTAATCTCAACTAACGTACATCAAGCATTGGTGCAGGTTAGGTTGAGTGGGTTGCCCACCAAAGGTAAGACCAGTCTGGTCCGTTGTGTTACCCTAGAAAGAAGGCGAAGAGAAAGAAGTAGACCTCGGACTAGAGGTTATGCACGAATAACAGAAAGACAGGAGGAATAGAGAACCCGAGCGGGGGGTGAAGAAACGCCCATCCCCACGCAAGCACGAATCTATCTACGCCGTAGCTTATGGCACTCCCATCGGAACCATCCTATTCCTTCAACAAATCTTAGGAAACCTAACAGAGATGCGTTCGCAAGTTCACTCAGATCACATAAGAAATGGCTTCCCAGAAAGGAGAACTTACGTCCCTTCAGACCTGGACATGAACACAGCAGGTGCTCAATAGTCTCCTCTTTATTCTCATCGAGGCAACTCCTACCGAAGGCATTGTGAGGTATCCCCATGCGCACCGCCATGCGGCTTATGAAACAGTGTCCGGTTATGACCCCTGTCAAAGTACTCATCGACCTCCTATTGAACCCCAGCAACTCCCTCGTCCTCCTCCAGTCGACGACCGGCCGTAATGCCTTTGCAGTCCAGCAACCATCCAACGAGTCCCACCTCGCCACTGACGCCGCTCTGGCCATGCCCTCTACTGTCTTCAGTAGCTTGAAAAATGGAAAAAGACCGGGGCTGGTCCACCCGCTGCCTCCCTCCTGGCGCACTTGTCTGCCCTCTCATTCCCTGGAATCCCTTCATGCCCAGGAACCCGTGTCAGCGTCACATCGTGGACTCGGAGCCTATCCAGGAACCGGTGGCTGGTCCGCCCGCTTCCGCTCTCTTGGAACACTTGTCCGCCCTCTCATTCTCAGGAATCCCCTCATGCCCGTGTCAGAGCCACATCGTGGGCTCGGAGCCTATCCAGGGACTTCAAATAATCCCCCACCCTTCTCGACCTCACCATCCTAGTCCCTAAGACCTAGAGCGCCGCCATTCTGTCCACATAAATTCTGACCTTCGAGAACGGTAAATCCCTTACCAGAATTTCTCTTGCGACCACTGCAATGGTACAGACCTCTGTCTGAAAACCCGTACACTGGTCCAGCAGTCCCAGAGACATACTGATATTGAGTGCATCAGAGTAGACCCCCAATTAAATCACTGACTCCATCTTGGAGCCATCGGTGTAGATCGAGGTCCCATCCTCCTCAAGTATAGCATTCCATCCCTCCATTCATGCCTCTCAGAAAATCAAATCGCGAATGCCCTCACTCCAGTGGGCACTGGTGCAAGGTAGAGAGATATTCCTCAGTTTACCCTCCGCATCCATAACACCCAGAATCGAACTGTGGCCGCAATCATCCTGATTCAACATGCCGAGCTTCCTCAGCCTAAGCGTGACCCTGGCGGAGCAGTTCCGAATATAGGCCTCAATGGGCTGCATATCCTGCATCGCCTCCAGGCCTGCCTGTGGTGCGGATTTCAGTGCCCCTATAGCCCCGACGCAGGCCTGTCTCTAGACCTTCTCGAACTCCCTCGCACGCGTACTCTTCTCGACGTTATTCCACCATACCACTGTTCCATAGGTCAGTACTGGTCTCACGATGGCTGTATACATAGTCTGTCCTCGTACTGTGGTTTATTCTTCCCACCTTGACTTTCCTTCATGCCATCGGTATGTAGGGCCAGGGTCGCTCAGAAGATCCGCTCAAGCCAAGGCAGGGTGACTTCAATGGACACCTACAGCAGTGTTGAGATAATTCCGTCAGATCCGGCCGACTTATATGGCCGAAAGTGCTGACCGCCCCCACTTTTGCTCCTCGTCAACGACGTCCCTGATGAGGTCATCCGTTAGGGCCACACAAGCAGGAGTTGTGATATTTTGATCGCCGATCTCTTCCTGGCCACCTGAAAAATAAGCCTCCTTCGAAAGTTCCACCGTTTTCCTGCCCACTCTCAGTGTAAGTCCCCTCCTCCATCCTCAGGTTGCTAATCGTGATAGGATCCTTCGAGAGCAATTTTCGCAGCCTAGATGTCTTACGAGTGCTTTCCAATTCCCCACAGAATTTCGCCCGGGAACTCTTCTTCGCCTTCCTTGTCTCTTTCTTGAACTTGCCAAGGTCGACGCGATACTCGTCCCAGCCCTCTGCCGTGTTCTCTCTCTTCACCTTATTAAAAATGCCGTCTGCTCGCCCTCCTGAGGACCTTAAGCTCCGGTGACCACCATGACTGACTGGTTTTACGTGGCGGTACTCTTTCGGGACATGCCTTCAAAAAGGCCTTGTTCAGGCATTTCGTGACAAGATTGTCTGCGGCCTCCAGTTCCCTTGCATTCTCAAGAGTCCCCCAACTGTTCCCTGAACTTCTCCCAATCGGTCCTCTTCGGGTTTCTGTATGGTATCCTCTCCCCCTCTTGTGCTCGACCTGATAACATATCCAATAGTGATCCAAAAGGAAGGAGAACTGGGTGAAAACGTTTCAGTCGAAAACCTTTACTATGTCACTATTCGTCACAAGCGTTATATCTAAAACCTGTTCCCTGATCCGGTTAAAGAAAGTAGGGGCGTTGACCTCACTGAATACAACTAGGCCCGTGGATAAAATGTAATCAAAAAGTAACACCCCTCTTTCATTGGTGCCCGTGCTGTGGTGTGCATTGGCGTCACTCTCTAGCACATGGTCATGCCCCTTCTCCTCGCATTAACCGACCAGGCCCCTGACTGTGTCTGTAGGGGGGTTGTCCACATCATAAGGTAGGTACCTGATGACCAGGACCAGTAACGGTTTGAGGGCTCTCTCCAAGGCCAGGACCAGTAATGGTTTGTGGGGTCTCTCCAAGGCCACTACCGTTATGTTTTCATAGCTGAAGCGTGAAATCAAAGTAAGGTTCAAATGCCTACTGGCTACGATACAACATCTAATCTTACCTTCATTGGGGGGGAATGAGATTCAGATTTCGTGATCTGAGGCCACGAATCTTGTTACCTCGTAACCACGATTCTTGAACGAGGGTCACATCAGTGCCATCTCTCCCCATAGCTCTCAGCAGCTCATCCGTGCCTGCCTCTGACTGGAGCAGGTTACTCTGCACTAACTTCAGGCAGCCCAGGCCCCCAAATACCCTGGGTTGCGTCGTCATCATCGTCAGATGATTATTCTGCCCTTTAAGTAGCCTGAGTATGGCTTCGTCCTCCAATACTGGAAGACGCCACGGTATCCTGGGTGGCGTCGTCATCATCGGGCAGGACTATTCTCACATGGTTTAAGCCCATCTTGATCTCTGCCATCGAAGACTTTAGGAGTGACAAGGATTCTGAACCCACCCTGATCCAACCTCTACGCTGGCAGATGCTTATTTTGCCCTTTAGACAGCCCGGGTATGGCCTCGTCCTCCAATACTGGAGGGGGTATCCTGGGTGGCGTACTCATCATCGGGCAGGACTATTCTCACATGGTTTAAGCCCATCTTGACCTCTGCCATCAATGACTTCAGGAGTGACAAGGACCTGAACCAACCCTGATCCAGAGGTCCTTCCCATTACCCCCGCACGTCCCTTTACAATTGTCCAGCTCTCCACTAGCAGATGCTTATTCTGCCCTTTAAGCAGCCTGAGTATGGCTTCGTCTTCCAATACTGGAGGGGGAATCCACACTCGCAGAATAGTCCAGAGGCGGATCTGATCAATCGGGACCAGCTCTATCTTCATGCCAGGCCAAAGATAGTCAAGCCCACTGATACAGGTCGAAAGAAAATCCAGAGCTTTCTTATTACCGCATACGATGACCTTGACGCCCTTCTGCCACTTGACGCCATCGAAAGCCGCGAAGGAGTTATCCTAGCCTTTTCCAATGGCTTCCGATAGAGCTCGGAGAGTTTTCTCTTTCTTTTATAACCATTTTTCAGTGGATAGCCGGCCTTCAGGATTTCTCCGGTCCAGGATAGCCACCTGTAGTTCAGGCGCTGATGATAAAATTGCAAATTGCAAATTTTTCCCATGAACATTCCGCTAAAAAGCAGGAGCAAACTTCTCACATATCAATGAGTGCAGTCCGATTCAGGTTTTAAGCTCAATGATAAGGGGCCTCCTTTTATAGCCGAGTCCGAACGGCGTGTCGCAATGCGACACCTCTTTGGAGAGAAGTTTTACATGGCATAGTACCTCGCAAATGTTTCCAGCATTGGGAGGGGAAAACCACCGTTGAAATTTTTTTTTTCTGGTGGTCTCGCCAGGACTCGAACCCAGGCGTTCAGCGTCATAGCCGGATAAGCTATCCTCTGCGCTACGGTGGCCTCCAGGCGCTGATGACAAGCTGGTTTTACCATTAGGCTTCTGCGCAACGCAAAATCGCTGCCGCTTGTTCACTGGATTGGTCTTGTCATTGGAGTGACATGCCCTTTCCGGGAGTACACTTTCCTGACCACCCTTCCTGGCTCTAGCGACAGGATCAATGAAAGACCTCGGCTTATCAGTTTTGCCGATTTCTAGGCCTGGTATTCCACTGGCGGTCTCGGTCTTGTCTGTAGCGTATGTATCATTTCCAGTTGTAGTATTTGCGTCGTGGTCAGTTCCGGTATCCGGTATTTAGCAGAGGGTGGAATACGTTCCACGACAGCAGTGTTCATTAAAGACTCGTACTTCCTGACGTGAAACTTATGCTTGCGCTTTAAATGCTTGGCACGGATCTTCAGAGTGGATGGCTCTAGACCCTCCATCTACCTCAGGTACCGTAACGAGCGCCTGTAGCCTTCTTCCCGTTTCGTCTCCTCCGTCTACTGTACTTTCCGCTTGTCCCCCTGCGAGGTACCCGCCGCCCCACCAGGAGCTGAGATTCCAGCTGCTGTCGGGTTTGAGGAGGCCATCTGGACGTCCTCATAAATCTGGATAGTTCCAACTCCCGAGAGTCCATCGCAGGAATCCTCGAAGGTCCATTGTATGTTGAGTGCTTGTTTGTAATGAATAACGTGAGGTTGGGACCCGCAGATATTGTGATCCTTCAGAACCCGTGGTTTGGGTTGATTCACTGTACTGGACTGCCGAACTCCTGCAGAGTTACTATAGTCACTCACGTTTGTATTTATAACCTACAGGGTCTTATAACTTAGTGCATTTGTTTGTAACACCTAAAAGGAAGAGAGATAGACACATTGATAAGTATACCAGACGACTCAGAATCAATTTCTGATTCGATTTAGCTATGTCCGTCTCTCTGTCTGTCCGTCCGTCTGTCTATCTGTCCATGTTAATTTGTGTACAAACTACAGGTCACAATTTTCATTCGATCGCATTCAAATTTGGTATGGGCACGTTTTTTGGCCTAGAGACGAAGCCTAATGAAATTGGAAAAAATCGGTTCAGATTTGGATATAGCTCCCATATATATGTTCGTCCGATTTCCAGTAATAATGCAATAAAATGGTCATTTGTTAACCGATTCTCTCGAAATTTGGTAGGAAGGATTTTTTAATGACTCTCGATTTTACTGGTGTATTTCATAGAAATCGGTTCAGATTTGGATATAGCTCCCTTATATATGTTCGTCCGATTTGCAGTAATACAGCAATAAAATGATCATTTCTTGACCGATTCTTTTGAAATTTGGTAGGAAGGATTCTCTCTTGATTGTCAATATTATTGGTCAATTTCATAAAAATCGGTTCAGATTTGGATATAGCTCCCACATATATATTCGTCCGATTTGCGGTAATAATGCAATAAAATGATCATTTCTTGTCCGATTCTCTTTAAATTTGGTAGGAAGGATTTTCTTATGACTGCCAATGTAACTGGTGAATTTCATGGAAGTCGGATCAGATTTGGATATAGCTCCCATATATATGTTCGTCCGATATGCAGTAATACAGCAATAAAATGGTCATTTGTTACCGATTCTCTTGAAATTTGGTAGGATGGATTTTCTCTTGATTCTCAATATTATTGGTCAATTTCATAAAAATCGGTTCAGATTTGGATATAGCTCCCACATATATATTCGTCCGATTTGCGGTAATAATGCAATAAAATGATCATTTCTTGTCCGATTCTCTTTAAATTTGGTAGGAAGGATTTTCTTATGACTGCCAATGTAACTGGTGAATTTCATGGAAGTCGGATCAGATTTGGATATAGCTCCCATATATATGTTCGTCCGATATGCAGTAATACAGCAATAAAATGGTCATTTGTTACCGATTCTCTTGAAATTTGGTAGGATGGATTTTCTCTTGATTCTCAATATTATTGGTCAATTTCATAAAAATCGGTTCAGATTTGGATATAGCTCCCACATATATATTCGTCCGATTTGCTGTAATACATCAATAAAATGGTCATTTGTTGAGCGATTCTCTTGAAATTTGGTAGGAAGGATTCCCTTTTGACTCTCAATATTACTGGTTAATTTCATAGAAGTCGGTTCAGATTTGGATATAGCTCCCTTATATATGTTCGTCCGATTTGCAGTAATACAGCAATAAAATGGTCATGTGTTAACCAATTCTCTCCAAATTCGACAGGTAAAATTTTCTTATGACTCCCGATGAAACTGTTGAATTTCATAGAAACCGGTTCAGATTTGGGTATAGCTCCCATATATATGTTCGTCCGATATGCAGTAATACAGCAATAAAATGGACATTTGTTGAGCGATTCTCTCGAAATTTGGCAAGAAGGATTTTCTTCTGACTCTCGATACTAGTGGTGAATTTCACAGAAATCGTTTCAGATTTGGATATAGCTCCCATATATATGTTCGTCCTATTTGCAGTAATACAGCTATAAAATGATCATTTCTTGACCGATTCTCTTGAAATTTGACAGGAAGGATTTTCTCTTGACTCTCGACATTACTCGTGAATTTCATGGAAATCGGTTCAGATTTGGATATAGCTCCCTTATATATATACCTCCCGATTTTCACTCCTAGACCAACTGCAAGCGCATTTATGGTCCAATCTTCTCAAAATCTTGTACAACGCTTTCCTCGACGACTTCACCAACATTCATAAAGTTTGGTCCAAATCGGTTCAGATTTAGATATAGCTCCCATGTATATATTCGTCAGATTTTGGGCAATTTTTTGTCGTTTGTCAACCGTTTGCTTTGCTTGAAATTTGATACAGGAATTTTAATTGCCTATCTGAATACATTGGCCGAGATTCATCAAAATTGGTTCAGAATTAAGTATAGCCCCCTTTTGTATTTTTAGGGTAGGTGTAGGGTATTATAAAGTCGGCACCGCCCGACTTTTGCCTTTCCTTACTGGTTTGGGGATATCTTTTAGTTCAGATTGAATTCGAAGTCACTGCATTCACCTAGCAAACCATGGCGCCCTAGGGCATTATGATTTTCCAGGTGAATGCACCGGCCCTAGATTCAGCCCTTAAGCACCCCATCGCGTTAAGATTGTTACCTCGAGCGGGGAAACTTGTTATTTCAATCCAACGGAAGGACAGACAGACGTACAATAGATAATTTGATAAAATTTCTAACAAAATATTTAAACCAATCTTATTTTTTTTTAATATTTCTTATATTATTCTACTTTTCTTAAAACTTTATTTTATTATAAGTTTACTGAAAAACTTTTATAAATGTTGGTTTCATATGTGCCAGTTTTGTCATTTCTTGGTTTGCCTAACCTGCACACTTAACCACAAGTTCGGCAGCTTATGGCAATTCCTGCTTTCACAAATGCACATTTCTATCGCACACACACATTCATGCACCAACAGCTCATATGTATACCTATGACAAGAACTTCGTTTATTATGCTGCATGGCAGCCATTGTCAATGTGTTGGGCCACCACCACCACCACCAACACCACCTGCACCACACAGCACACAGCAATAATAATCTTTGCTCAACATTTTATGACTTTATTAAATGCAGCCACCTCTGACCCCATTTCGTGGCAGCAACAATCCTTTCCCAGCACCCCCTAATGGTCAAAAGAATATCTCCTAAATGTGTGGGTCTTATTTTTTGATTTGGCCAAAAACTATTTGAAATCCATGCAATGAAGTTTTATCATATTCTTTTGCAACATAAACTAAGGACCATAGAAAATATATTTTTAATAAACTTTACAGAAAATGAACTGAAAGTTCAAAACCAAGTAAGAAAAACTAAAAAAGAGCAAACAAGTCACAAAATGGACCAACGGCAAGTTTTGTGAAATATATGCTGGAACCAAGTCAAAAAAAAAAAAAAAAGATTTTATAAAGAAAACCAAAAATTCTAAAATTTCTTAGGTCAGACATAAAAGAAGAAATGTGGAAAAATGGGGAACTGTTTAAAAAAGATGTTGAGTAAACATTTAGGTTGTGTGCCATATTGACATTTGACTTAAATATTGAAACTTTAACAAGTAAAAAATCGTACTTGGTTCAGCCGGGCAGAATATTGGGAATCTACCATGGATTCTGCTAAAAATGTACAAAAATTAACTTAGTTGAAGGGCATGTGTGTTCTGGACGTACCATTTTCTCTCAGATATGGCTAACATTTTTGCATTTTTGGGAAGCAGAAGATCAATCGGGAAATCGGTTTATATGGGAGCTATGTCAGGTTTTAAACAATGTACAATAAAATCAGCAAAATCGGATAGAAATTGCGGATTCCATGGTCTCATGATGTCAAAACGAGAGATCGGTTTAAATATCATCCTGGAAAACTATGAGAATCAGTATGGGAAACAAAGGAATAGTAAAAACGGACCCCCCCCCAACCTTGACGAGCCATGCAAACGAAAATAGAACCATGATTTGCGGAACTGCACCTGGAATGTCCCCACTGTTTAAAGAGAAGGTGCAGTATACACACTGGTGGATGTATTAGAGAAGTACAAGACAGATATTACCGCCTTACAGGAAGTGGGATGGACTGGGAATGGCGTCACTACAACACCAAACGGTGACGAACTAAACTTTAGCTGCCATAACACGAAGCATGAATTTGGCTATGGATATGTGGTTAGTCGGAGACTGAAACACCTAGCCTCTCATCCAACTTTACTCCGGTGGACGAGAGGCTAGCCACAATCTGCATGAAAGCAAAATTCTACAGCATCAGCTTAGGTTCAATAGTTGGAAATTTTCGCCTCCACGAGATAACGTCCGGCAATGGGTTGAGGTTGATAGATTTCGCCGCGACAAAAAACATGGTAGTTAGTAGCCCCAGATTTCAACATAAAAATATTCACAAAGCCACATGGCTGTCAGCCGATCGAAACACGAGGAACCACATTGCTTACATTGTGATAGATGGAAGGTATTCATCCATTCGATGTACGATCGATCCGTGGAGCGAAAATAGATTCAGATCATTACCTTATTGCGGCAAAGGTTCGCACTCGTTTAAACATGGCGGGGAAAGTACGATCTGACACTGCACGAAAGCTGAACATAAAAAACCTGCAAACGTAACAGATGGCAACTGCGTACTCTTCTCGACTGATCCAACTGCTTG
The DNA here is from genome assembly GCF_963082655.1 of Stomoxys calcitrans. Classification (NCBI taxonomy): domain Eukaryota; kingdom Metazoa; phylum Arthropoda; class Insecta; order Diptera; family Muscidae; genus Stomoxys; species Stomoxys calcitrans. The sequence goes on along the minus strand of NC_081555.1, from coordinate 19,842,558 downwards.
ATGAAAACACGGCTTGATGTAATGGCGCAGTGGCAAACCATTGCCCACTCCATTGAAAATGCCGCGAAGTGCGTACTTGGATACCGGAAGCCTCCCCCAAAAAACCCATGGTACGACCAAAAGTGTCGAGATCCTATTGAAGCCAAGAATGCGCCATACAGTGCAACCCTGCAATCGGTAGCAACGCGCCAGATGAAGGAGAGGTATGGGGAGAATTGGAGAGAGAAGAATCGTCTATTCCGCAGAAAGAAATAAGAAATCGAAAGACGTGAGAAGTAAGCGAATTGAGATGTACAGGAGTCAGAATGAGGTCCGGAAAATCTACCAAAGAACTAAACATCAAACCGATGGCTTTGGTGCAGACACATCCTCCTGCAGTGACAAAGAATTAAATCTGGTAACTGACGCAGCTAGCATGCTGAGAATATGGAAAGAACCTTTTACTCAACTGCTAGTGTCTGACGTTGGCGGCGAAGAGGATCCAATCCCTGATGATGGTCTAGAATGTTTACCCAACTGAAGAACAACAAGGCAGCAGTAGCCGACGGGTTACCCGCTGAACTATTCAAGACCGGAGGTGACACGCTGATAAAGCATATACAACTGCTTGTCTGTGCAATCTGGCTAGAAGAACGCATACCCGATGATTGAAACCTCAGCATACTATGTCCCATACACAAGACAAAACGGAATGTGTCAACTACAGAGGAATAAGTCTCCTCCCCGTTGCATACAAGGTACTCTCGAGCGTACTGTGTGAAAGATAAAAACCTTTAGTCAATGACATAATTGGGTCCTATTTAATTCGCCTTTAGACCTCGAAAATCCACCCTAGAGCAGATATTCAAACTGCTTCAAATAGTGAAAAAGACCAGAGAAGGAGAAATCAAAACCTACCATCTCTTTGTTGACTACAAAGCTGCTTTTCATACCCATTAGCTTTGAGCTTCGATCCGTGTGGTGTTCATTGTTATCATGAGAAGTTCATCTGGAATGCTCCATGCGGAGTAGCTGCAATTTCAGCCGCAAACAAGCTGTAACGAGTGGAGAGTTTGAGTGAGGGGCCGGTTTGCAGCGGCTGTTCCTTAAATTCTGAATGCCTATGATGCTCGATATGACAAGGCGAGTTATAGACTCATTTAAATAACCAATGGTCATAATATTCCCGCGGCGATCGGTCCTTTAGGCCGAAACGATCTAGCCCGTCTATAGGAGCATGACAAGGATCCCCAACTCCACATACAAGTATGTGGCTACGACGACGACTATTATGGGAATTACAAGCTTGCATTATGCGATGGGCCATATGGATACGCACTTAGGAATACCGCTTAAGGATTATTTTCAGAAGGTGCCTTGATGAGGATGAGGAGAAATCTGTTAAGCTCTTACTCGGTTCATGTTAGGGTCTAAAGGCCTACAAGCTCTCTATCTTGGCGGCATTCCTCGATATGGGTGAACTTCCAAACGTATCTCTAGGGGGTCAGGTCACTTCAGACACATCAAGAAAACGGGATGATTTCGATAGGGGTCGTAATGAGATTCTACGCAAGTGGTCATGTATGCGTAGACGTGCAGAGCCACAGCTTGGCATACACCGAGTAGACACTTGGGTAAACCAGTAAAGAAAGGCAAAAGTTAAGGGCAGCCGACTTAACTTTACGCCAATCCGCCAAAAATCGGTTCAGATTTAGATATAATGGCCGTAGTAACTATTTTCAAACGATCTGCTCAAAAATGTCGGTTCAGATTTAGATAAAGCTCTCAAATACCCAGTGCCACCTGACTCCTCACTGAGACTCTTTCGAAGATCGCTGACTGCCCACCACATTTGTGGATGCTTTCGGTAGCTTTCAGCTAAGCTTCCTATGATGACGATGGACACCCCCGGCACGGGATAGCTGTGAGCACCACTCAGGCTGGAACAATGGGGTTCGATCTGTGTGATGTTCAGTGCTGTCACGAGAAGCTTAGCTGCGAGCTACTTGGCGCTTCCACAGGTTGTGGATAGTGGAATTCTCCATACGGAGTACCTGCAACGGCAGTCGCAGACAAACAGCGGCATCGAGCGTAGAGTCTCAGTGAGAGGCCGGGCGGCAGCGGCTCTTGCACAAATACTGAGTGTCTATGATGGTCGATATGACAAGGCGGGTTATTGGCGCCTTTAAATAACCAATGGCCAAACTGTTCTCGCGGCCAGAGGTTGCCGAGGATCCTCACCTCCTCATGAAAATTGTAGCTACAATAAGAACAACAAGTAAAAGCGTGCTAAGTTCGGCCGGGCCGAATCTTATATACTCTCCACCATGAATCGCATTTGTCGAGTTCTTTTCCCGGCATCTCTTCCTAGGCAAAAAAAAAGGATATAAGAAAAGAGTTGCTCTGCTATTAAAACGATATCAAGATATGGTCCGGTTCGGACCACAATTAAATTATATGTTGGAAACCTGTTTAAAATTTCAGCCAATTCGTATAAGAATTGCGCCCATTGGGACTCACGAAGTAAAATAGAGAGAACTATTTATAAGGGATCTAAATCGGGCTATAGACCGATTCAGACCATAATAAACACGTTTGTTGATGGTCATGAGAGGATCCGTCGTACAAAATTTCAGACATATCGGATAATAATTGCGACCTCTAGGGGTCAAGAAGTCAAGATCCCAGATCGGTTTATATGGCAGCTATATCAGGTTATGAACCGATTTGAACCTTATTTGACACAGTTGTTGAAAGAAAAAATAAAATACGTCATGCAAAATTTCAGCCAAATCGGATAGGAATTGCGCCCTCTAAAAGCTCAAGAAGTCAAATCCCCAGATCTGTTTATATGACAGCTATATCAGGTTATGGACCGATTTCAACCATACTTGGCATAGTTGTTCGATATCATAACGAAATACTTCGTGCAAAAATTCATTCAAATCGGATAAGAATTGTGCCCTCTAGAGGCTCAAGAAGTCAAGACCCAAGATCGGTTTATATGGCAGCTATATCAGGTTATGGACCGATTTAAACCATACTTGGCACAGTTGTTGGGTATCATAACAAAACACGTCGTGCGAAACTCCATTCCATTCGGATAAGAATTGCGCCCTCTAGAGGCTCAAGAAGTCAAGACCCAAGATCGGTTTATATGGCAGCTATATCAGGTTATGAACCGATTTGAACCATACTTGGCATAGTTGTTGGATACAATAACAAAACACGTCGTGCAAAATTTCATTCTGATCGGATAAGAATTGCGCACGCTAGAGGCTCAAGAAGTCAAGACCCAAGATCGGTTTATATGGCAGCTATATCAGGTTATAAACCGATTTGAACCATACTTGGCACAGTTGTTGGATATCATAACAAAACACGTCGTGCAAAATTTCATTCCAATCGGATAAGAATTGCGCACTCTAGAGGCTCAAGAAGTCAAGACCCAAGATCGGTTTATATGGCAGCTATATCAGGTTATAAACCGATTTGAACCATACTTGGCACAGTTGTTGGATATCATAACAAAACACGTCGTGCAAAATTTCATTCCAATCGGATAAGAATTGCGCACTCTAGAGGCTCAAGAAGTCAAAACCCAAGATCGGTTTATATGGCAGCTATATCAGGTTATGGACCGATTTGAACTATACTTGCCACAGTTGTTGGATATCATAACAAAACACGTCGTGCAAAATTTCATTCCAATCGGATAAGAATTGCGCACTCTAGAGGCTCAAGAAGTCAAGACCCAAGATCGGTTTATATGGCAGCTATATCAAAACATGGACCGATATGGCCCATTTACAATACCAACCGACCTACACTAATAAGAAGTATTTGTGCAAAATTTCAAGCGGCTAGCTTTACTCCTTCGGAAGTTAGCGTGCTTTCGACAGACAGACGGACGGACGGACGGACAGACGGACGGACATGGCTAGATCGACATAAAATGACACGACGATCAAGAATATATATACTTTATGGGGTCTCAGACGAATATTTCGAGTAGTTACAAACAGAATGACGAAATTAGTATACCCCCCATCTTATGGTGGAGGGTATAAAAACGATAAACACCACACAAGTTGCAGCCACTGCGGCTATGAGATTTAAGGCAATGGGATAATGGATTGAGGATGGGAGCTGCTCCTACCAGCGCGGTATAATCGAGGCGAGGTTAGGAAACCTGGAAGGAAGGGAAGAAGTTTCCGATTGGATACCTGAGACGACACTGTGCTGCCAGCGGCACAGCCTTGTATTGACGGAACCCTGGTATTGTTGTCTGGAAGATCATGTTACACGAATCGCTCAAAGCTAGGGTAAAGTGTGGGCCTAGAAGTCTACATTGAGAACCCAGGGCCAGAGATCTGTTTTAGACTGCCTGACCATAATACGTTCCTGCCGGCAGAGACACAGCCTTGAACTGAGGGAACCCTAGTATTGCCATCTGGTAGATCATGTTATACGGATGGATCAAAGCTGGGGGAAAGGGTGGGCCTAGAAGTCTACATTGAGAACCCAGGGACTGAGACCTGTTTTAGACTGCCTGACCATAAAACGTTCCTGCCGGCAGAGACACAGCCTTGAACTGCCGGAACCCTGGTATTCTCGTCTGGAAGATCATGTTACACGGATGGATCAAAGCTGGGGGAAAGGGTGGGCCTAGAAGTCTACATTGAGAACCAAGGGACTGAGACCGGTTTTAGAATGCCTGACGTTCCTGCCGACAGAGACACAGCCTTGAACTGACGGAACCCTTGCATTGCCATCTGTAAGATACATGTTACACTGATGTATCAAAGCTAGGGGACAGAGTGTGCCCTGGGGGTTTATATTGAGAACCCAAGGACTGAGACCGGTTTTAGACTGCCTGACCATAATACGGTCCTGCCGAGATAGATCCGGGCGATTACGGTATGCGTGAGGTGGTGTGGTACTTACTCAAGGATATCGAGTGTGAACATCTTTACGGACAGTAATCTGGGACATAAGGACAATAACAACCAGGATGGTAGGCTCACAAACAGTCTTGTAGTGTAAGAAGAAGATTAACGCCTTCTCTGAGAATGGCACAATCGGCATCGTTTGGGTGCCGGGCCATGGACCACGGGAATGAGAAAGCAGACCATTTGACAATGAAGACCAGAGAACTGCTGTCAATAAACATGGTTAACCCGAAGCCTTTCCGAGTTAAGGGGCGTGGGCGACGAATTCGTATGTAATGCGTGTGGAACAGCGAAACGGTCGGTAGGACGGCGAAAATCCTCTGGAGAGGTCCGGATAGTGTAAGGGGAAATAAAAGGGCAGACGATTTGGTGGTGAAGGCCAGAGAACTGCCGTCGATAAACTTGGTTAACCCCAAGCCTTTCGGATCGACCCAGTCCGATTTAAGGAGCGTGGGCGACAAACGCCCAGTGTGTAACAGTCGAAACAGTCGGTAAGAAGGCGAAAATCCTGTGGGGTGTTCCGGATCGTGAGAGGACGAGGCTATTATTGAAAGGAAGAAAGAAGGAGGTCAGTATAGCTTTGAGTGTCATAACGGGACACATAGGACTACGAGCTCACTTATGAAAATCGAAGCGGCAAGTGATGACATGGGTAGGACATATGGGAAAGATGATGAGACGTTGAAACATTTCCTTTGTCATGGCCCGGCTTTCGCGGCTAACAGACACCGGTACTTAGGTGGGACACAATACCAGGTATGAACCAACTTAGGGGAGTGGCGTGGAAAACAATTAAGGATTTTGTAAGTAGCACGGAATTCCTAACTCAAAATTTTCTATTTCGAGGTTACGTTTTATAGATTTCAGAGCGCACAACAAGCCGATTACTGGCTTAGGTATATGTCCATAGTGGAGTGAACTTAACCTACTTGTTTTTATACCCTCCACCATAAGATGTTTGTAACTACTCGAAATATTCGTCTGAGACCCCATAAAGTATATATATTCTTGATCGTCGCGACATTTTATGTCGATCTAGCCATGTCCGTCCGTCTGTCCGTCCGTCCGTCTGTCTGTCGAAAGCACGCTAACTTCCGAAGGAGTAAAGCTAGCCGCTTGAAATTTTGCACAAATACTTCTTATTAGTGTAGGTCGGTTGGTATTGTAAATCGGCCATATCGGTCCATGTTTTGATATAGCTGCCATATAAACCGATCTTGGGTCTTGACTTCTTGACTTCTTGAGCCTCTAGAGTGCGCAATTCTTATCCGATTGGAATGAAATTTTGCACGACGTGTTTTGCTATGATATTCAACAACTTTGCCAAGTATGGTTCAAATCGGTCCATAACCTGATATAGCTGCCATATAAACCGATCTTGGGTCTTGACTCTTGAGCCTCTAGAGTGCGCAATTCTTATCCGATGGGAATGAAATTTTGCACGACGTGTTTTGTTATGATATCCAACAACTGTGCCAAGTATGGTTCAAATCGGTTCATAACCTGATATAGCTGCCATATAAACCGATCTTGGGTCTTGACTTCTTGAGCCTCTAGAGTGCGCAATTCTTATCCGATTGGAATGAAATTTTGCACGACGTGTTTTGTTATGATATCCAATAAATGTGCCAAGTATGGTTCAAATCGGTTCATAACCTGATAGAGCTGCCATATAAACCGATCTTGGGTCTTGACTTCTTGAGCCTCTAGAGTGAGCAATTCTCATCCGATTGAAATGAAATTTTGCACGACGTGTTTTGTTATTATATCCAACAACTGTGCCAAGTATGGTTCAAATCGGTCCATAACCCGATATAGCTACCATATAAACCGATCTTGGGTCTTGACTTCTTGAGCCTCTAGAGGGCGCAATTCCTGTCCGATTGAAATGAAATTTTGCACAACGTGTTTTGTTATAATATCCAACAACTGTGCCAAGTATAGTTCAAATCGGTCCATAACCTGATATAGCTGACATATAAACCGATCTTGGGTCTTGACTTCTTGAGCCTCTAGAGGGCGCAATTCCTGTCCGATTGAAATGAAATTTTGCACAACGTGTTTTGTTATGATATCCAACAACTGTGCCAAGTATAGTTCAAATCGGTCTATAACCTGATATAGCTGTCATATAAACCGATCTTGGGTCTTGACTTCTTGAGCCTCTAGAGGGCGCAATTCTTATCCGATTGGAATGAAATTTTGCACAACGTGTTTTGTTATGATATCCAACAACTGTGCCAAGTATGGTTTAAATCGGTCCATAACCTCATATAGCTGCCATATAAACCGATCTGGGATCTTGACTTCTTGAGTCTCTAGAGGTCGCAATTATTATTCGATTGTCCTGAAATTATGTACTACGTATCCTCTCATGACCATCAACATAGGTGCTTATTATGATCTGAATCGGTCTATAGCCCGATACAGCTCCCATATAAATCGATCTCTCTATTTTACTTCTTGAGCCCCCAAAGGGCGCAATTCTTATTCGAATTGGCTGACATTTTACACAGGTCTCCAATAATAGCAGAGCAAATCTTTTCCTATATTTTTTTTGCCTAAGAAGAGATGCCGGGAGAAGAACTCGGCAAATGCGATCCATGGTGGAGGGTATGTAAGATTCGGCCCGGCCGAACTTAGCATGCTTTTACTTGTTTCGAATTTTAATTGAATAAGCGAGTCATGCATTCTAGTCACCCATTTTTAAGTTCACAGTATTGATATGAAAACCAATCATATTTTTAACTCCACCTTGTCCTACTCCTCAAAAGTTCGATTTAAAAACTTTATTGAAATTTGGCCTATGGTTTTGGCCTTATTTGCTATTCTTATCGCATAAGCCGTACAGAGTAATTTTTTTTTTTCATTTTTTTACATATTTTTCTACAGTCAATTGATCTCTTTGGCATTTGTCTGACATAAATTTGAATACAAATTTGTGAAATACCACAGACTTATGAATATATTAAAAATTTGAAGAAAAAAAGTTGTGGGCAGCATATTTTGAACTTTTGTTAAAGCATTGGCTGCTGCTTGTAACAATCAAAGCAGCATAAGGTGTTTATATCAAAAAAATTCCAAGAGTGAAATCAATGGCAAGAGTTTTGAAAGAAAAAAAAGAAATGTTGTGTAGTTAAATTGTGATATTTATGTATTATATAGGGTTGCCCAAAAAATAAATGCGGATTTTTCATATAGTCGGCGTTGACAAATTTTTTCACAGCTTGTGACTCTGTAATTGCATTCTTTCTTCTATATTTGATTAAAGTTCATTCTAAGTTTTATTAAAAATGCATTTACTTTCTTTTAAAAAATCCGCAATTACTTTTTGGGCAACCCAATATCCCAAAGCCCTGTTTTCCTTTCAAGCCTACTAAAATTTTCTATACAAATGACTTTAGTTTTTTTGCCTTCCGGTTTAAGTTGCCTCATTCCATTTGATATTAATATTTATGTCTTTTTGCCATGTTCGATTATTTTTAATAGCATTTTCATCTTTGAGCTGCAGCAAATGCTCATTGCAATTTTCATTGAATGACTTTGCCCTGGTATCGATGAAATTGAAACTGTTTGTGGTTCTCCCTCACGGCTCGTACGCAATAAATGAAATGGAAGTAATGCCAAGCCATGCCAAGCCATTCCATGCCATACCATGCCATTAATCATGAAAATGCTGTCGGTGGTTTATATGAAATGGCAGATGGAGAAAAGTGCATGTGTAAAGGATGCGCTCAGCAAAAATTATATCCCTCCAACTGTCTGTCTTACGGTATTCACCATGGACACCATAAGTATCTGTAAGTAGTTTACTAGAAATAAAATACTGTAGGTGGTATTGATAATGGTGTATGGAGGAAATGTTTCAAGTTATAGCAGCGGATGACAACTATTGGGTTGCCCAAAAAGTAATTGCGGATTTTTTTAAAGAAAGTAAATGCATTTTTAATATAACTTAGAATGAACTTTAATCAAATATACTTTTTTTTTACACTTTTTTTCTAAAGCAAGCTAAAAGTAACAGCTGATAACTGACAGAAGAAAGAATGCAATTACAGAGTCACAAGCTGTGAAAAAATATGTCAAAGCCGACTATATGAAAAATCCGCAATTACTTTTTGGGCAAACCAATATTTAATTTTCAAGCATGTAAGTTAAGGGATGACAAGTAGTAAATAACTAGAAAAGGAATTTAGTTACTTTTCCCCTAGGAACAAGGAGGAGGAGGATCTTCGACTATCTGACACCGTTATCGATTGGGATTAGGATATTCAGGATTCTTTTTCTTGAGATGTATGAATGGAGAGCGAATATGGAGGGAGATGATAACTCGATCTTCACTGGTGGCTTCAAGATGGAGTCAGGGATTGGATTGTGGGTCTACTCCGGCGTACTCAAAATCCATGTGTTTCGGAGACAACGACACGGACGAATACTGTGTTTGAAGGGAATGATAACTCGGTCTTCACTGATGGCTCCAATATGGAATCAGGGACTGGATTGTGGGTCTACTCCGGCGTACTCAAAATCCATATGTTTCCGAGACAACGGAACAGACGAATAATGTGTTTGAAGGGAATGATAACTCGGTCTTCACTGATGGCTCCAATTTGGAGTCAGGGATTGGATTGCGGGTCTACTCCGGCGTACTCAAAATCCATATGTTTCCGAGACAACGACACGGACGAATACTGTGTTTAAAGGGGATGATAACTCGATCTTCTCTGGCTCTGGCTCTAAGATGAAGTCAGGGACTGGATTGTGGGTCTACTCCGGCGTACAAAAAATCGATAAGTTTCAGAGACAACGGAACAGACGAATTATGTGTTTGAGGGGAATGATAGCTCGATCTTCACTGATGGCTCGAAGATGGATTAGATTGTGGGTCAACTCAGACATACCCAAAATCGATATGCCTCAGAGATAACGGGACGAGTATAGAGTCTTTCAGGCAGAGCTATGTGCCATAACAGTAGCCGAGGGGGCGCTCAAGTCCTTGGGTTCGAGGACAGATTTAGATATAGCTCTCATATACATATATATTGGGTTGCCCAAAAAGTAATTGCGGATTTTTTAAAAGTAAGTAAATGCATTTTTTATAAAACTTGGAATGAACTTTAATCAAATATACTTTTTTTACACTTTTTTTCTAAAGCAAGCTAAAAGTAACAGCTGATAACTGACAGAAGAAGGAATGCTATTACAGAGTCACAAGCTGTGAAAAAATTTGTCAACGCCAACTATATGAAAAATCCGCAATTACTTTTTGGGCCACCCAATATATTACCCGAATTTATAATTCTAGAGTAGATGTAGGGTATTTTGTAGTCGGCTTCGCCCAACTTTTGCCTTTCCTTACTGATTTTATGTTAAAATATGGTGCTGCTAACTACCATGTTTTTTATTGCCGCGGCGAAATCTGTTAGCCTCAACTTATTATCGGACGTTATATAGTGGAGGCTAAACTTTCCGACTGTTGGACCAAAGATGTCTTCCTTCTCCATCTTCGCATTAAAATCTCTCAGAGCGGTTTTAATGTCATGGACAGGACAGCGGTTTTATTCTCTCTCTAGGCGCTAGTAGAGAATATCCTTGGTCTGCTCGTCCTTGCCTTCCATCGGGGCATGGGCACAAATATGGCTGGTGTTGAAGAATTTGGCTTTTATGTGGATTGTGGCTAGCCTCTCATCCACCGGAGTAAAGCTTGAGGCAATGTATAGCAGAGTTCGTCACCGTTAAGTGTTGTTGTGACGCCATTCCCAGTCCATCGTACTTCCTGTATGACGGACTGTACAGGGCAGTGAGGTAGAGCTGTGTGGCAGATTGTATGAAGTCCCTGGTTAGGCTCCGGGTACACGAAGTGACGCTGATATGGGTTCCTGGACATGAGGGGATTACCGGGAATCAAGGGGCTGACGAATGTGCCAGGAGGGGTTCACCTGGACCAGGCGAACTAGTTACCGGTCTTGTCTATGTGCCATTTGTCGAGCTACTGAACACAGTTGATGAGATGGCCAGAGCGGAGTCATTCGCAAGATGGGACTCAGCGGGTGGTTGCCGGATCGCTAAGGTGCCATTATCTTCCGGTGGAACGACGAAGTAGTTACTGATGGTCGATAAGAGGTCGTTAAGCACATAGGCAGAGGGTCATAATCGGACACTGTTCCATAGGCCTTATGGCGGCGCATATGAAAATACCGCACAATGACTTCTACACGAGTTGTCTTGATGACGCTGAGTAGAAGACTATCGAGCACTTGCTCTGTTCTTGTACGATTCGCAGGCTCTCCTTTCTGGGGAGAGAGGTTCTTCCGCAATCTGGGTTATCTTGCGAAAGTACCTCTGCGAGGTCTTCTGAGATGGGCTACGCTGATATGGGTTCCTGGACATGAAGGGATTACCGGGAGTCAAAGGGCGGACAAATGCGCCAGGAGGGGTTCATCTGCACCAGGCGAACTACAATAGTTACTGGTCTTGTCTATGTGCCATTTGTCGAGCTACTCAACACAGTTGAAGAGATGGCCAGAGCGGAGTCATTGGCAAGATGGGACTCAGAGGGTGCTTGCCGGACCGCTAAGGTGACAACTTCGTCCGGAGGATGACGAAGTAGTTACTGATGGTCGATAAGACGTCGCTGAGCACATAGATAGGACACTATTCCATAGGCCTTATGGCGGCGCCTATGAGAATACCGCACAAGACTTCTGCAGGAGTTGTCTTGATGACGCTGAGTAGGAGACTATCGAGCACTTGCTCTGTTCTTGTCCGATTCGCAGTCTCTCCTTTCTGGGGAGAGAGGTTCTTCCGCAATCAGGGTTATCTTGCGAAAGTACCTCTGCGAGGTCTTCTGTGATGGGCTACAAGGCTTGCCTTTTATTTTTCGGCATTGGACAACCCTTGTGTTGCAATCTGCCAACTGGCAGGTCTATCGTATAGCTTGACATTTTTGAGGTTATACGTACTCAGAACGTTTTGACATATGAGCGCTATTTGTGTTGCTTACAGTAACTCTAAAAAATCATCTCGTCCAAAAAATGGAATTAAATTTTGACTTGGATTAACTCAACAACAGTGCACTGATGAACTTAATTAAATTTTTAGTGATGAAGCTCCATCAAGGACCAGTGTTTAGCGGTGGTATGGTAAATTCAGAAGGCCACCGTAAAGCAAACGTTAGCATGTCCGCCTATGACGTTGAAAGCCTGGGTTCGAATTTTGGTGAGACCATCACAAAAAATTTTCATCGATGGTTTTGCCCTCCTAAAGGGGGCAAGATTTGTGAGGTACTATGCCGGGTGAAAACTTTTCCCCAAAGAGGTGTCGCATTGCGGCACCCCAGACTCGGCTATAAAAAGGAGACCCCTTACCATTGAGCTTAAACTTGAATCGGACTGCACTCTTTGTTATGTGAGAAGTTTGCCTCTGTTCCTTAGTGGAACATTATGGGGCAAAATTTGAATTTCGTATCTCCTAAACTATGCGAAATTGGCGCTAATTCGTGACTCTATCAAAAAATTCAGAAATTCCTCGAAAATCGATTAAAATTTAAAATTTCACTTGGAAAATTTAAAATGGCTGTATCTCCTAAACTATGCGTCCTAGAGGGAAATGGGCCTTAATTCGTAACTCTATCAAAAAATTCAGAATTTCCTCGAAAATCCATTAAAATTTTAAATTTCACTTAGAAAATTTTAAATGGCTATATCTCCTAAACTATGCATCCTAGAAGGAAATGGGCTTTAATTCTTGAATTTCACTTAGAAAATTAAAAATGGCTGTATCTCCTAAACTATGCGTCCTACAATGAAATGGGCCTTAATTCGTGACTCCATCAAAAAATTCGGAATTTCATCAAAAATCCATTAAAAATCGAAATTTCACTTGGAAAACTTAAAATGGCTATATCTCCTAAACCATGCATCCTAGAGGTAAATGGGCATTAATTTGTGACTCCATCAAAAAACTCCGAATTTTATTGAAAATCCATTAAAAATCTAAATTTTACTCTTAAAACTTAAAATGGCTGTATCTCCTTAACTATGCGTCCTAGAGGGAAATGGGCCTTAATTCGTGACTCCATTAAAAAATTCAGAATTTTATCGAAAATCCATTAAAAATCGAAATTTCGCTTGGAAAACTTAAAATGGCTGTATCTCCTAAACTATGCGTCCTAGAGGGAAATGGGCCTTAATTCTTGAATCCATCGAAAAATTTAGAATTTCATCGATGATCCAGTGATTGCGGTGGTAATCAGGGCACCATATTTAAATCTTAGGGCCACTCGGTTAACCCTGCCAACATCCCTTACATGCGTCGCATGCTCCATCACCGGCCAACAGACATGGTTGCGGGGGTAATCAGGGCACCAGATATGAGTATTAGGGCCACTCGGTTAACCCTATTAACTTCCCTTACATGCGTCGCATGCTCCATCACCGGCCAACAGACATGTTTGTGGTTGTAATCAGGGCACCAGATATAAATCTTAGGGCCACTCGGTTAACCCTATCAACATCCCTTCATGCGGCACATGCTCCATCACCGGCCAACAGACGTGGCAACCACACCAAAAAATATCGAATGTTGCGATCATCGATAGTTCTCCAGCTCTAGAGTACAACCAATGCATCATTCTTGGTTTTAACCGTCATCTACTACCCACTAGCCCCCGACGGGAGCAAAGTGTTGCAAACGCCTTCTTAATCCTGGATTATATATTGAGATTCCAGTTCAACTTACTCTCCAGATCCACCCCAAGGTATGTGGCTGAGCCTAAAAGCTCCAGTGCCACTCCAAGCAGAGAAGGAAACCTTAGCTTGGGAACTCTGCTTCTTCTCCGTGTGAACAATTCCAGTTCAACTTACTCTCTAGATCCACCCCAAGGTATGTGGCTGAGCCTAAAAGCTCCAGTGCCACACCAAGCAGAGAAGGAAACCTAAGCTTGGGAACTCTCCTTCCTCTCCGTGTGAACAATACCAACTCCATATTCCTGGCCTTCACGCTCAACCCACACAGGAAGATACTTCTTCAAGCACCTCCGACATAGTAGTCACAAATTTGCCCATTGCAAGAATAACTAGGTCATCCGCATAAGTGCGCATCTTGATCCCTTTTTTTCCCAGTTCCCCAAGAAACCGGTGTACCACCATGCTCATAGGAGCAGTGCAATGACACCACCTTAATGCGTCCATCTAGTGGCACACATACACAACGACGTTTCCCCTATGCTCGCGGTGATCGTCCTATTCAGAAGCATGGTCTTTATCTAATTCAGTACTCCCTCCTCCATTTCTGCGTTCCTCAAGGCTGCCTATACGGCAGATCAATTTGCATTATTAAAGTCTCCCTCAATGTCTAGGAAAGCCGCCAAGGTAAAATCCTTGTACTCAAGAGACCTCTAAAGGTGATGAATAACGCTATGTAAAGCGGAGTCGACTGACCTCCCCCTGGTGTAAGCATGCTGACTTGCGTAGAAGTATGACACATCCAGCTTGTTGCTAATGTGCAAATCCAGAATCCTCTTCAGTGTCCTAATGAAGAAAAAGAAAGACTTATCGGCCTGGCCGCACTATTTGGCAGGCTCCCCGCCTTGGGTAAGAAAACAAACTTGACCCTCCTCCAAGACTGGGGCACATAGGATAGTCTTATATATACATGCCCAAAACAAGCAGACCAGTCTGAGAAAGATTCAAAAGCCTCCTGCAACATCTTGGGGTAAATGACATAGGGCTCCGGAGACTTGTAAGGTCCTATAAACGGTCTCCCGAATGATCAGTGATGCCAACTTAGTGCTTCTCGCACTAGATTTGGTGTTTTAGATCGCGCAAAACCCAAAAAGGTACCACCTTGTGCCAAACGTTGTGCTGAGGTGTAAACAAAAACTATAGCAGGGAGGTAGAAGCGAAAACTTTCGAGAGCGATGCCCCACTTTTGTTCATTTATTCCTACCTTGGTCGAAATTTTTTGGGCTATTCAAATTCTAACGTAATTTTTATACCCACCACCATATGATTGGGGTAATTTCGTCATTCTGTTTGAAACTCCTCGAAATATTCGTCTAAGAACCAATAAAGTCCATATATTCTTGATCATCATGACATTTTAAGTCGATCTAGCCATGTACGTCCATCCATCTATCCGATTGTAAATGGACCATATCGGTCCATATTTTGATACCCCAGCCATATACACCGATCTTGAATCTTGAATTCTCGAGCCACTAGAGGGTGCAATTCTTACTCGATTTGGTTGAAATTTTGCATGATGGGTTTTGTTATGATTTCTAACAATGGTTGAAATCGGTCCATAACCTGATACAGCTGTCATATTAACCAATCTGGGGTTTTTACTTCTTGAGCCTCTAGGGGGCGCAATTCCTATCCGATTTGGCTAAAATTTGGCAAGATGTGTTTTGTTATGACTTCCAACAACTGTGCCAAATATGGTTTAAATCGGTCCATAACCTGATATAGCTGTCGTATAAACCGATCTGGGATCTTGACTTCTTGAGCCTCTAGAGGGCGCAATTTTTATCCCATTTAGCTGGCATTTTGCATGACGCGTTTTGTTATGACTTCCAACAACTGCGCCAAATATGGTTTAAATCGATTTATAACCTGATATAGCTGCCTCATAAACCGATCTGGGATCTTGACTTCTAAAGCCTCTAGAGGTCGCAATAATTATTCAATTTGGCTGAAATTTTGTACGATGGCTTCTCCCATAACCTTCAACATACGTGTCCATAATGATCTGAACTTTTCTTAGAGATTTTTCTTTATTTTACAAATGATACAGGCTTTTCATTGTTTTCCCTTCAGCCTTTGCATGATAGATAGCTTTCGTTCGTTTAATCTTTCCCTAGGTCGCTTTTTGTTTTTCTGTCAATTTTGAAAAATGTTTGCTTAATTTTGCTTGGATAGTCACAATTTACTAATTTTCAAAATCAACACCTTTGGAGCACGTTGCAAGTCTGCACTTTCATTTTTGGTCTGGGATTTTTTGCCTTAAAAATCAATTAAAATATTCCATGAAAATGTTTGCTGCAAAGCTTCTTAAGTATGTATGCATTAAATTTTAATTATTTTGAGGCGCCTGAATGTATTCCTTGGTTTATTAACAAAGCAGTCATAAAACGAAAAACGTGTGCCATAAATGACGCATTTGTTATATCGAAAAATTGCGTTTTGAAAATGACTGTTAATTGATGGAGAAAAAAAAAGAAACAAATTTTAAATGGGGAATTGGTCGGCTACAGATTTTATGTTCGCTGTAAGACTTATGTGTTCCCTATAAGGCGTTCAGCGTCATAGGCGGACATGCTAAACACTGCGCTACGGTGGCCTCCGACGAAGCATCTATTAATACTTCCTTACCCAAAGGAATGTGTCGTCTGTTCATCAGAAGCAACACTGCTTCATTCATGGCTGGTTAGGTGAGTTCACTCGGAGGCCAGTTTGGCCCATTGTGGTACCCTAGAGAGAGAAAAAGAAGAGAAACAAAATGTGAGACCTTGGGCTAAAGGTTATATACAAATAAAAGAAATACAGTAGGAATGGAAAACCCGAGTGGGGGTGAAGAAACGTCCATCTCCACGCAAGCGAGGATGTGCTTACGCCGGAGCTTAAGGCACCCCCCTTCGGAACCTGCCTATTCCTTCAACAAACTTCAGGAGACATACCAGAGTTAAGTTCGCAAGTTCACCCAGATCATAGAAAAAACGGCTCCCCAGAAAGGAGAGCCTACGTCCCTGCAGACCCAGACAAAAACACATCAAATGGTCAATAATCTCCTCTCCATCTTCATCGAGGAAACTTCTACAGAAGTCATTGTGGGGTATCCCCATGCCCGCCGCCATGGGGCCTGTGGCGCAGTGTCCGGTTATGACCCCTGTCAAGGTACTCATCGACCTCTTATCGAAAGCCAGGCACTCCCTCGTCCTCCTCTGCTCTATGACTGGCCATAGCGTCTTTGCAGTCCGACAACCTTTCAGCGAGTCCCACCTCACCACCGACGCCGCTCTGACCACCCTCTCTACAGTGTTTAGTAGCTCGACAAATGGCACGTAGGCAAGACCGATGACTGATCCGCCTGGCGCACTCACCTGCCCTCTCATTTCCTGGAATCCCCTCATGCCCAGAAATCCATGTCAGCGTCACATCGTGGGCCCGGAGCCTATCTAGGGACTCCAAACAATCCGTCACGCATCTCAACCTCGCCATTCTCGACCCTAAAGCCTTGAGCGCCGCCACACTGTTCACATACATTTTGAGCTTCGAGGGCGGTAAGTCCCTTACCGGAATTTCTCTTGCGGCCACTACAAAGGCACAGATATCTGCCTGAAAGACCGTACACTCGTCCGGCAGTCTCAGAGACATACTGATATTGAGTGCATCAGAGTAGATCCCCAATGCTGTCACTGGCTCCATTTTGAAGCCATTTGTGTAGATCGATGTCCCATCCTCCTCAAGTAAACCATGCACCCTCCATTCGTCCTCCATTCGCCTCTCTCAGGAAATCGAATCGCGAATGCTCTCACTCCAGTCGGCACTGGTGACAGGTAGTCGGAGATCCTCCTCAGTCTACCCTCCGCATGCCCAGAAACCCATGTCAGCGTCACATCGTGGGCCCGAAGCCTATCTAGGGACTCCAAACAATCCGCCATGCATCTCGACCTCGCCATACTCGACCCTAAA
This sequence comes from Stomoxys calcitrans, assembly GCF_963082655.1. NCBI lineage: Eukaryota > Metazoa > Arthropoda > Insecta > Diptera > Muscidae > Stomoxys > Stomoxys calcitrans. The sequence continues at coordinate 19,824,932 of NC_081555.1, read as the reverse complement.
GCCTTGGGCGCCGCCACACTGTCCACATAAGTTTTGAGTTTCGAGGGCGGTAAGTCCCTCACCATAATTTCTCTTGCGGCCACTACATAGGCACAGACCTCTGCCTGAAAGACCGTACACTCGTCCTGCAGTCTCAGAGACATACTGATGTTGAGTGCATCAGAGTAGATCTCCAATACTGTCACTCTCTCCATTTTGAAGCCATCTGTGTAGATCGATGTCCCATCCTCCTCAAGTACAGCATTTGCCCTCCATTCGTCCCTCTCAGGAAATCGAATTGCGAATACCCTCACTCCAGTCGTCACTGGTGCCAGGTAGTCGGAACTCCTCCTCAGTCTACCCTCCGCATGCCCAGAAACCCATGTCACCGTCACATCGTGGGCCCGAAGCCTATCTAGGGACTCCAAACAATCCGCCATGCATCTCGACCTCGCCATACTCGACCCTAAAGCCTTGAGCACCGCCACACTGTCCACATAAATTTTGAGTTTCGAGGGCGGTAAGTCCCTTACCGGAATTTCTCTTGCGGCCACTATATAGGCGCAGACCTCTGCCTGAAAGACCGTACACTCGTCCTGCAGTCTCAGAGACATACTGATGTTGAGTGCATCAGAGTAGATCCCCAATACAGTCACTCTCTCCATTTTGAAGCCATCTGTGTAGATCGATGTCCCATCCTCCTCAAGTACAGCATTTGCCCTCCATTCGTCCCTCTCAGGAAATCGAATTGCGAATACCCTCACTCCAGTCGGCACTGGTGCCAGGTAGTCGGAACTCCTCCTCAGTCTACCCTCCGCGTCCATAACACCCAGAATCGAACTGTGGCCGCAACCATCCTTCTTCAGCAGGCCGAGCTCTCTCTTTGCCTAAGCGCGACCCTGGCGGCGCATTTCCAAATATAGGCCTCAATAGGCTGTGTATCCAGCATCGCCTCAAGGCCTGCCGGTGGTACGGATCTCAGTGCCCTTGTGATCCCGACGCAGGCCAGTCTCTGGACCTTCTCGAACTCATGGCCGGTTAAAAGCCATGTCAATCCTGTCTTAGTTGGGCATGGTTTGATTAAGACCTTCTCGTCTTACTCTCCTTTATTGCGAAATCGCAAGTAGACAAAGATTGGCGTGCTTAACTTGAGTTACTTTTCATAGGTATAGACCCAGAATAGGTACTTGTAAGACTCCTGGGCCAACTTTCTTCTAGCTCTTAGATTCAAGGCTTAGGCTTAGGTTCTCGTCATTAGAGACGTCCTATCTGCGAAATACATGGCCACAAGGCCTTGGGCACTTTGCAAATCTCAGCATCAGGCCACGCCTCATTTGCGCGGTCATCATACAGGGCGTCTACTTAACCAAGGCGCTCATACAGGGGAGGGCTTTCTTATTCCCTAATGTGATTTTAGCTCAACAGCAATGCATTCCTGGCCAGCTCGTCGGCTAATTCTTTTCCGACTAATCTTATTGGTGAGGCACCCAGCAGAGCCTGATAACCATTCGCATGGTTCGAAAAAGCCTTCGGCACTTTGTAACTCACAGCGACAGCACACCCATAGTATAGGGTACCTGGGGTCGTATACACAACTGCTTATATATTGTTACGGCAGCAGTAGCCAATTGCAAAGTAAAAACAAAGCCAATGATTCTTCTCTCTCTCTCCCTCCCTTTCTCTCTGCAAGGCCATGAGAATTTTGAAAAAAATACAAGCTGAAGACAGCAAAGTGTTCAACATATTCACATAAAAACTGAATGCACGATTTATTGCTTTTAAATCTACCTACACGTGACCTGTCTGTATGTCTGTCGGTTTTTGTGGACACTGACATGGGAAGCAGGAAAAAAATATGCCCTACCAATGGAGATTTGGTGGTGCACACACACACACACACACTCACTCACACCGAATTTTCATTTGCCGCTGCAAAACATCAGCCTGGAGTGGCAAACACGTGTTCGTTCATCTTTTGACATCCACTGAAAACTCAATATTGCTCTGTGTTTTTGAGTGACAGCGAGCTACTGCCAGGAATTTGTATACCATTTGTTCCATTAGAGGGCCATAACCAACTTTTTTGTATAAAATTGTTCAAATTGACATTGAAAGATTGATAGTTAAGATAAACTGAGATGAATAGATATCTATTCGTGATATGTAAATAAAGGGGGTTGAAGGAGGGGGTTTTCAGGAATTAAAGGGAATGTGACATTTTATTGAAAACGGGGTTACTTCTTGAGCAAAATATTAGGATTTTTTTGTAGAGTTGGAAGGGCGGCCTCATAGAGACACCATTTAGTATAAACATTTTAAATGGCTGAATACCCCTTTAATGTTGTCAGCATTGTGAGAAGCCAGTTTAGTTTATAGAGGCAGTCATAAATGCGACTCACTTAGACAAATTTTTCCCATTGTTATACCACAGCAGAAAAAAAACCAGTAAGGAACGGCAAAAGTCGGGCGGTGCCGACTTTATAATACCCTACACCTAGCCTATTAACACGAAAGGGGGGCTACATCTAATTTTGAACCAAATTCTACGAGTGAAACTCGGGCGATAAATTGGGTTGCCCAATAAGTAATTGCGGATTTTTCATATAGTCGGCGTTGACAAATTTTTTCACAGCTTGTGACTCTGTAATTGCATTCTTTCTTCTGTCAGTTATCAGCTGTGACTTTTAGCTTGCTTTAGAAAAAAAGTGTAAAAAAGTATATTTGATTAAAGTTCATTCTAAGTTTTATTAAAAATGCATTTACTTTCTTTTAAAAAAATCCGCAATTACTTTTTGGGCAACCCAATATGTATGAGGGCTATATCTAAATCTGAACCGATTTGTATGAAATTCACCAGTCACATCGAGAGTCATAAGAAATTCCTTCCTGTCGAATTTCGATAGAATCGGTTAACAAATGACTTTTTTATTGCTCTATTACTGCAAATCGGACGAACATATATAAGGGAGATATATCCAAATCTGAACCGATTTTTATGAAACTTACCCGTAATATTGAGAGTCATAAGAAAATCCTTTCTGCAAAATTTCGAAAGAATCGGTTAACAAATGACCATTTTATTGCTGTATTACTCCAAATCGGACGAACATATATATGGAAGCTATATCCAAATCTGAACCGATTTGTATGAAATTCACCAGTAATATTGAGAGTCATAAGAAAATCCCTTCCGCCAAATTTCTAGAGAATCTTTCAACAAATGACCATTTTATTGCTGTATTACTACAAATCGGACGAACATATATATGGGTGCTATATCCAAATCTGAACCTATTTTTATGAAATTCACCAGTAATATTGAGAGCCGTAAGAAAATCCTTCGTACCAAATTTCAAGAGAATCGCTCTATAAATGACCATTTTATTGCTGTATTACTCCAAATCGGACGAACATATATATAGGAGCTATATCCAAATCTGAACCTATTTTTATGAAATTCACCAGTAATATTGAGAGCCTTAAGAAAATCCTTTTTGCAAAATTTCGAGAGAATCGGTTAACAAGTGACCATTTTATTTCTGTATTACTGGAAATCGGACGAACATATATAAGGGAGCTATATCCAAATCTAAACCGATTTCTATGAAATTTACCCATAATATCGAGAGTCATAAGAAAATCCTTCCTACCAAATTTCAAGAGAATCGCTCAACAAATGACCATTTTATTGCTGTATTACTGCAAATCGGACGAACATATATATGGGAGCTATATCCAAATCTGAACCGATTTTTTCAATTTCACTAGGCTTCATCTCTAGGCCGAAAAATATGTCCATACCAAATTTGAAGACGATCGGATGAAAATTGCGACCTGTAGTTTGTACACAAATTAATATGGACAGACGGACAGACAGACAGACGGATGGACAGACAGACGGACATAGCTAAATCGAATCAGAAAGTGATTCCAAGTCGATCGGTATACTTATCAATGGGTCTATCTCTCTTCCTTTTGGGTGTTACAAACATATGCACTAAGTTATAATACCCTGTAGCACAGTGGTAGTGTATGGTATAAAAACAAAAACCTCCGGTGGGTATCGATCGCAAGATCGTTGTTGTGGGGGCTAAACACCACTGAAAATTTGTTGCGATGTTCTCGTGAGGAATCGAATATAGGCGTTCGTCGTCATAGGTAGACATGGAAGATCGATTTTAAGCTTTTTCTTCGGTGACATTCGTAATGGTTAAAAATTATCTATGCTAATTTGCCCAGGAACATTCCATTAAGGGACAGAGGCAAACTTCTCACATATCAATGGGCGCTATCCGGTTCAAGTTTAAGCTCGATGATAGGGTCCTCCTTCTTATAGCCGAGTCCGAGGTGTGTGCCGCAATGCGACACCTCTTTTGGAGAGAAAGTTTTATATGGCTGCCATACCATTTGTATACCCTACACCACTACTGTGGTACAGGGTATTATAACTTAGTGCATTTGTTTGTTTTTCACACCCAAAAGAAAGAGAGATAGACCCATTGATAAGTATACCGATCGGCTCAGAATCACTTCTTTCTGATACGATTTAGCTATTCCGTCTGTCTGTCCGTCCATGTTAATTTGTGTACAAATTACAGGTCGCAATTTTCATCTGATCGTCTTCAAATTTGGTACAGACATGTGTTTTCGGCCTTGAGACGAAGCCTGTTGAACCTGGAAATAATCGGTTCAGATTTGGATATAGCTTCCATATATATGTTCGTCCGATTTGCAGTAATCATGCAATAAAATGGTCATTTGTTAACCGATTCTCCTGAAATTGGGCACGAACGATTTTTTTATGACTCTTAACATTATTGGTGAATTTCATAAAAATCGGTTCAGATTTAGATATAGCTCTCATATATATATATATATCACCCGATTTTCGCTCCTAGAGCCATTGCAAGTGCATTTATTGACCAATCTTCCCAAAACTTCGAACAACGTCTTGCTCGACGACTACTAAAATATCTGAGAAAATTGCTTGAAATATGTTCAGATTTGGATATAGCTCTCATATATATGTTCGTCCGATTTGCAGAAATAATGCAATAAAATGGTCATTTATTAACCGATTCTCTCGAAATTTAGCAGGAAGGATTTTTTTATGACTCTTAAAATTATTGGTGAATTTCATAGAAATCGGTTCAGATTTAGATATAGCTCTCATATATATGTTCTTCCGATTTGCAGTAATAATGCAATAAAATGGTCATTTGTTAACCGATTCTCTCGAAATTTGGCAGAGAGGATTTTTTATGACTTTCAACATTATTGGTGAATTTCATAGAAATCGGTTCAGATTTAGATATAGCTCTCACATATATATATATAGATATATCACCCGATTTTTGCTCCTATATATATTCGTCTGATTTGCAGAAATAATGCAATAAAATGGTCATTTATTAACCGATTCTCTCGAAATTTGGCAAGAAGGATTTTTTTATGACGCACGACATTACTGGCGAATTTCATAGAAATCGGTTAAGATTTAGATATAGCTCTCATATATATATCGCCCCATTTTCACACCTAGAACCATTGCAAGCGCATTTATTAACCAATCTTCCCAGAACTTTGTACAACGCCTTGCTCGTTTAATTCTTCACAAATGTCGCCCGCATTGGGAGGGCGTAACTAGCGCTGAAAAATTTTCTGGTTTTCTAGCCACAATTCGAACCCAGGCGTTCGAACTACCTTGCCTTCCAACTCTTACGTAATTCTTTAAATAAATTTTCTCTTTACATGACATATTGAGTGTTATTTTTAAACCCTTTATGTACTATTAAAGGATTTTCCATTGTCACTAATTGAAAATCTGTTGAAGGCCAACAGCCTTAATTTTAATTTAAAACTGCATTTTTTCCACTACATCAGTTTGATATGATGGGCATCAATGAAATGTGAAATATTTTCCATTTCAATTCTTGTGTGGTGTTTTTTTTTTTACATCATAAGTTTTATTTTAATTTGGCCATCAATGCAAGCCGCCATCAAAGTGATTATTTGACCCAATTCTAGATAGGAAATGCGCCCGTCCATCAATCACTGAACAATCACAGAACCAAATAGTTGCAATATGCACATAGTCAGGATATTGAAACATGGGATATCCTTAAAATGGCTCTATGTAATTGATAACATATACATGAAATGATTTTGATTTTTCATTTTTTACACATATCGAACATGGTGGTTGGTAAGTCATCAAAGTGGTGGAGATTAAAGTAAGCGCATCGAATACAGAAACTACAAGTAAAAGCGCATTAAGTTTGGCCGGGCCGATACTCTGAAAGCGTTTGCCATATGACCTGGTAGTGGAAAAAAACAGCATCAAAAACTAACCCTCGACGATAAGCAGTAGTTTCTTCCAATTAACAGTCTTGGGCCAAGTGAATAGAAAATGGTAACGGTTTCAAATTAAGCCGACATAACAAATAAGCCCCATCCCAATCGAGAGGAAAATTATTTTTTCATATCCAATGGAGAATGAGCAAATTATGCAAAATCGTGTATAGGTTGCGTATACGTTATTTGAATGTTTCTGATAATAATGTTGCTCATACGACACATTGGCTAAAACAATGAAGCTTTAACAAACAAAAGCGCTATAAGTTGGGCCGGAGCGAATTTTATATACTCTCGACAATGGATCGCATTTAGCAAGTTTTCATAACCAACACCATGACTGTGGTACAGGGTATTATAGCTTGGTGCATTTGTTTGTAACACCCAGAAGGAAGAGAGACAGACCCATTGAAAGATCCGCTTGTCCCAGTTAATTTGGGTACAAACTACAGGTAGCAATTTTCATACGATTGGCTTCAAACTTTGCACATACATTTCCTTGGGTCCAGAGACAAACCCTAGCGAAGTTGGAAATAATCGGATCAGATTTGGATATAGCTCCCATATATTGGGTTGCCCAAAAAGTAATTGCGGATTTTTCATATAGTCGGCGTTGACAAATTTTTCACAGCTTGTGACTCTGTAATTGCATTCTTTCTTCAGTCAGTTATCAGCTGTTACTTTTAGCTTGCTTTAGATAAAAAGTGTAAAAAAAGTATATTTGATTAAAGTTCATTCTAAGCTTTATTAAAAATGGATTTACTTTCTTTTAAAAAATCCGCAATTACTTTTTGGGCAACCCAATAATTTTTACCAATATTTCGACCACCGCCGGTGATCTTCATCAGGGTTTGAAATTTTGAAACAAAACAATAGACTTTTGCTTTACAGCGCGAGTCGAACTTGTGCGCTGTAAAGAAAAAGTCTATTGTTTTGTTTCAAAATTTCAAACCCTGATGAAGATCACCGGCGGTGGTCGAAATATTGGTAAAAATTACAAATAAGACAATTAAATAAAACACCAATACCAGTTTTTGTAAATTGTTCGATGACCTCGGGCCAAACCAAGAAGACATAGTTATAAAATTCCAAAGGTAAGTCTAGTCACGCGAAATGTGGCTTAAGTCGAGCCAGTGGACTATCCTCGAATTCTGTTCCCATTTTGAGCCTACGGCCCATCTACATAGTGCCCAACAGCTGTGAGCCTTCTTGGTACGCTACTGAATGTGACACTTCCAATTCAGTTTCCTGTTCAAGATCACAGCTAAGTATTTCAGCTTGTCATATATCGAAATCGTTCTATTGAGGAAACATGGTGCGTTAAGTTAGCCCACCTTAACCCAGGGCTAGATCCACAGGTCTAGATGTTAAGCCAAATAACGAAATCGTTCTATTGAGGAAACATGGTGCCTAAAGTTGGTCCACCTTAGTCCAGGGCTAGACGCAGAGGTCTAAATGTTAACCCAGAGAAGACTGAAATTTGCCTGTTCACAAGGAAGACGAAGGTGGGCCAACTCCTGGTAAAAATGGTTGGTTAATTCCCTACATTACAAATCGCCAGATTGCAACTTATAAAATATTCGATAAGGAGCTCACCGTTTTTCGTTTATATCCGAACTTCCTCATATCTGGTGATGTGCTTTAACATCACTTTCTACAATGAGGCTCTTCTTCCCTGCAGTAGCAGGTTCAACCAGCAACTTGAGGTTTTAAGGCGGCATCTCTGAATCGTGTGCCATATATAAGGAAGCCAGCCAGTAATGAGACTTATTTTTTTCAAGGCTGTCTACTACTGAATCTTCAGTGCTTAGCGACGGAAGAAAAAAAAAACCATTTAGACTACTCTTTGCAGGAATACAGGCTGCATGACTCTCACTTCCCGTACCCTTAAGTTATTGGGTTGCCCAAAAAGTAATTGCGGATTTTCTAAAAGAAAGTAAATGCATTTTTAATAAAACTTAGAATGAACTTTAATCAAATATACTTTTTTTACACTTTTTTTCTAAAGCAAGCTAAAAGTAACAGCTGATAACTGACAGAAGAAAGAATGCAATTACAGAGTCACAAGCTGTGAAAAAAATTGGTCGACGCCGACTATATGAAAAATCCACAATTACTTTTTGGGCAACCCAATACAATTCTTAGTTCACAACCATTCCTCCTCACACCCATGGTCCCTGGCTAAGAATTACGTCAAATCCTCCTGCCATCAGAAAGACTTTAAGTACCTCCTTACTATGGTGGAGATTTATCTACAGAAACCGGACCATAGTCAGGATTCAAAATTTCCACCACTGTTGCGTTCATCCTCACAAAATTCGTTCGATCTTGTCTTGATGAGTTTCCCCACGCATCCAGGGGCAGTGGAGAAAGCAGTGGAACGACTCTTCCTCAGGACACTAAACACTTGTGGTGTGTACGATTCCTCCTTAGATGTTTCACTAGCTGTTGCTGTTGAAGCGGAGGCCACCGTAGCATAGAGGTTAGCATGTCCGCCTATGACGCTGAACGCCTGTGTTCGAATCCTGGCGAGACTGTCAGAAAAAATTTTCAGCGTTGGTTTTCCCTTCCTAATGCTGCCGATGCATTTGTGAGGTACTATGCCATGTAAAAACTTCTTTGGAATTTGCTGTTGAAGTACCTGCTGAGTTCTGTCCTTTCCCGTCGGCCCACACCCTGTCCAATCGAATGACCCACCCACATAGGGCTTGTCGGGTCCCGTTTCGATGCCATCCCCTCCTGAGGCGATTGTGGCAGGGGGATTTTTAGTTTACTGCAATTCGCCAGACTTTCGAAGGATGGTCTAAATCGGTAAATAATCTGATATAGCTGCCATATAAACCGATATTGGTTATTGACTTCTTGAGCCACCAGAGGGCGTAGTTCTCATTCGGTATGACTGAAATTTTGCATGAAGTGTTTTGTTACAATTTCCAACAACTGTGCAGAGTATGTTTGTAATCGATTCATAACCTGATATAGCTGTCATATAATCCGATCTGGGGTCTTGAATTCTTAAGCCTCCAGAGGGCGCAATTTTCATTCGGTTTGGCTAAAATTTTGTATGATGTGTGAGGTTGTGACTTCCAACAACTGTGCAGAGTATGTTTGTAATCGGTTCATAACCTGATATAGCTGTCATATAATCCGATCTGGGGTCTTGAATTCTTAAGCCTTTAGAGGGCGCAATTCTCGTTCGATTCGACTGATATTTTGCATGAGGTGTTTTGTTGCAACTTCCTACAACTTTGCTGAGTATGGTTGAAATCGGTCCAAAACCTGATATAGCTGTCATATAATCCGATCTGGGGTCTTGAATTCTTAAGCCTCCAGAGGGCGCAATTTCTATCCGATTTGGCTGAAATTTTGCACGACGTGTAAGGTTATGACTTTTAATAACTGTGTCAAAGATGGTTCAAATCGATCCATAACCTGATATAGCTGTCATATAAACCTATCTGAGGTCTTGACTTCTTGAGCCACTAGAGGGCGCAATTCCCATCCGATTTGGCTGAAATTTTGCATGAGGTGTTTTGTTATGATTTCCAGCAACTGTGCAGAGTATGTTTGAAATCGGTTCGTAACCTGATATAACTGTCATATAATCCGATCTGGGGTCTTGAATTCTTAAGCCTCCAGAGGGCGCAATTTCTATCCGATTTGGCTGAAATTTTGCACGACATGTTAGGTTGTGACTTCCAACAACTGTGCAGAGTATGTTTGTAATCGGTTCATAACCTGATATAGCTGTCATATAATCCGATCTGGGGTCTTGAATTCTTAAGCCTCTAGAGGGCGCAATTCTCGTTCGATTCGACTGAAATTTTGCATGAGGTGTTTTGTTGCAACTTCCTACAACTTTGCTGAGTATGGTTGAAATCGGTCCAAAACCTGATATAGCTGTCATATAAACCGATCTGGGGGCCTTGACTTCTTGAGCCTCTAGAGGGCGCAATTTCGATCTGATTTGGCTGAAGTTCGGCATAACGTGTTCCGTTATTATTGGGTTGCCCAAAAAGTAATTGCGGATTTTTTAAAAGAAAGTAAATGCATTTTTAATAAAACTTAGAATGAACTTTTTATACCTTTGTTCTAAAGCAAGCTAAAAGTAACAGCTGATAACTGACAGAAGAAAGAATGAAATTACAGAGTCACAAGCTGTGAAAAAAATTGGTCGACGCCGACTATATGAAAAATCCACAATTACTTTTTGGGCAACCCAATACTTCCAACAAATGTGCCAACTATGGTTCAAATCGGTCTATAACCTGATATAGCTGTCATTCAAGCCGATCTGGAGGTCTTGATTTATTGAGCCTCTAGAGGGCGTAACAGACTTACTAACGAGCAACGCTTGCAAATCATTGAATTTTATTACCAAAATCAGTGTTCGGTTCGAAATGTGTTCATTCACCGTAACGTTGCGTCCAACAGCATCTTTGAAAAAATACGGTCCAATGATTCCACCAGCGTACAAACCACACCAAACAGTGCATTTTTCGGGATGCATGGGCAGTTCTTGAACGGCTTCTGGTTGCTCTTCACTCCAAATGCGGCAATTTTGCTTATTTACGTAGCCATTCAACCAGAAATGAGCCTCATCGCTGAACGGTGAATGAACACATTTCGAACCGAACACTGATTTTGGTAATAAAATTCAATGATTTGCAAGCGTTGCTCGTTAGTAAGTCTATTCATGATGAAATGTCAAAGCATACTGAGCATCTTTCTCTTTGACACCATGTCTGAAATCCCACGTGATCTGTCAAATACTAATGCATGAAAATCCTAACCTCAAAAAAATCACCCTTTATTATCCCATCTAACTGACATTTTGTACAACGGCTTCTCCTATGACCTTCAACATACGTGTCCAATATGGTCTGAATTGGTCTATAGCCTGATACATATCCCATAAAAACCTATCTCCCAATTTTACTTCTTGGGCCCGTAGAGGCCGAAATTTTTATTCGAATTGGCTGAAATTTTACACAGTGACCTCTATTATGGTCTCCAACATTTAATTTAATTATGGTGCGAATCGGACCATAACTTAATATAGCTCTAACTCGACAGCAATTTTTTTCTTTTATCCTTTGTTTGCCTAAAAGAAATACCGGGAAAAAAACTCGAAAAATGCGATCCATGGTGGAAGGTATATAAGTTTGTTTTTGGAGAAAAATTCATAGAAATTTGATCTCTAGAGAAAACTTCTCAGAAATTTTTTCTTTAGAAAAAATTTTATAGGAATTTTGTCTTTAGAGAAAATTTCATAGGAATTTGGTCTTCAGAGAAAATTTCATTGGAATTTTGTCTTTAGAGAAAATTTCATAGGAATTTTGTCTTTACAGAAAATTTCATAGGAATTTTGTCTTTAGAGAAAATTTTTTGGGAATTTGGTCTTCAGAGAAAATTTTTTAGAAATTTTGTCTTTAGAGAAAATTTTATTAAAATTTTTGTACTTAGAGAAAAATTTCATTGAACATGCCTTTTGCTTAAAACCTCTTATGTTGCCTACAGTGTCATTGATATTAAATGGTAACGGAAGGATATAACTCTATTACGATTACAAACTAATTGCACCGCATTCATTCATATTATGGTAATTTTATGCCGGATGTATTAGTTTACAATCATGGCTATCAGTAATCTAGGGACATATTTTTGTTGCCAACCAAAACCAAAAAAAAGCGGAAGTATGGCCAGAGAATTAGAAAAAAAAATTGTTTTTAATTGTATAATTTAACAATGTAAGTCCATCCCTTCGGCTTTAAATATCCTGTGGGTCTTTCAAGCCTCCAGTAGTTCCACTGAATCCCACAGATACCAGCACCCTCTCATCTGTCTGTCCATCCGTTTTACTATGCATGTCCTCTGCTTCGCTCTATCTCTACCCATCCTTCCGACCGTCTGGTCATTGTCGACATTTATCTCCAGTAACAAAAATAACAAAAAAAAAACCCCCCATTAATTGTGGCGATTGTAATTTGTAGTCAAAATTTACACTGCTCAATTTCAATAATCTACGCATCATCGAGCATGTTTGATTACAACTCAATAACATCGAAATCAATCTACTTGCATTGTTTGGTAATGTAATGATGATGCCAGCGCTGATGTGGACAACATCAAATTCACATTAAATTATATTTAAATATTTGATGCGCTACAATACCATGGGACATTGCTTTACACTTAATACCATAAACGTGTCAAGTATTAACACTTTTGTAGTGGCTTCAAACATTACCCGTTCCTGCCCCCCTCCTCCCACTTACAAAAGAATGCATGAGTGCACATATAATTGTGGACGGTTAGCAGGGAAAAAAAGGGTGTGGCGGAAGTTTGTTACTGTTAAACACACGCGAACTCCCGAACGAGTAGCTAGCTAGCTGCTTCAAATTTTGAAAAAAGACGACTTATTTGTTTGGGTCGGAGGAGATTGCAAAAGGGTCAATGTTCAAATGTTTGTCCGTCTGTCAGTCCTTCCGCCTGTCTATCTATCTGATAATTCAGGGGGCACAATTTTGTATTCTTTGATGATTTCATTGACATTTTCTCTTTGCATAAATTTTCTTTCCTATTTCTCGCCACCCTGTATAAAATGTGTGCTTAAAACATAAAATTTACAAACGCATTTAGGCCAACCTTAATCAAATTGAAACCGCATACATAGACATTAACCAAGCATACACACCAATGCAAAAGCAAATTGCACACAATTGCTATGGACAAATTGTATTGTACGCAATGCGAAATAAAAATCACATTGCCGTGATAATTTGTATTTTACAAATGCAAATAGGACAACAACAACTACAACAAACGCATCAACACTATCGGCAGTTTGTGTCATCAACAGATAAGTGATTGCAGTGTCCAACGAATTGTATAAAATGCTGCATTTGTGTGAGTGTGAGAGGGTAAGGTTGAGTACTTTGTGAATATTTGCATACTTTTAGGCTGCATACATTTTCAAATTGCGAGAGAGAGAGAGAGAGAGAGGGACTAATGTAAGTTATGTGTCACGGTTCAATAAAGACAAATTGAAAATTTTTTTTACTCTAAACATTTTTGGAAATATTGGGTGTTTTGAATTATCCTGCATAATGGTATGGATTAAAATTGGTTGAAAAATACATAGGGATGATTATGGAAAATTTGTTGAAATAAAGGATATGCAAGAAGTATATAAAGAGCTGATGAAATTTAGATTTAACGTGGGTTTTGGGTTGGACTATCAGGTCCTTGCTGTCTAACTCATGTTTATGTAAAACATCCTTTTATAAAGGTTATATCCTTTCTAGGTTTTATAAAAATGCGCCTAATCAACACAATTTTGCCTTTTTTAATCTGTATGGAAATTTTATGCACTGATTCATGAAAGAGGTGTATAGAAATGTTTACAAGAAATATATTTTGCAAGCTCCATTAAGCGTTTTTTTGCATTGTATATCCTTTTTTCCTTTGTAGAGGATTTGATCAAACATTCAATTCATTTGAATACAATGCAGGTTACAAAATGTTGTGAGTTTTTAATGATAATTCTGCCAATACATATGAGGACCCTTTGCATGGTACTTGATATGCATGACTTGCATTTTGTGATATTTCATTGGGTTTGTTTTGTAATAAATGGGAGTTAAATAGGTACAATCAGGCTTGAAATGTCCATTTGAGCTTTGATAATCAATGTTTATAATGAGAATTTTGTTTTAAATCTTTCATTGGTTGTTTTTTTTTGAGTTTTTATAAGAACCACCATATGATGGGGGTATACTAATCTAGTCATTCCATTTGTAACACCTCGAAATTGTTGTCTAAGACCCTATATAGTATATTGGGTTGCCCAAAAAGTTATTGCGGATTTTTTAAAAGAAAATAAATGGATTTTTCATAAAACTTAGAATGAACTTTAATCAAATATACTTTTTTTACACTTTTTTTCTAAAGCAAGCTAAAAGTAACAGCTGATAACTGACAGAAGAAAGAATGCAATTACAGAGTCACAAGCTGTGAAAAAATTTGTCAACGCCGACTATATGAAAAATCCGCAAATACTTTTTGGGCAACCCAATATATACTCTGGATAGAGTCGACGGTCTGAGTCGATCTAGCCATGTCCGTCCGTCTGACGAAATCACGATAGCTGTCGAACGCGTAAAGCTAGCCACTGGAGATTTTGCACTGATACTTACTATTGATGTACCATGGAAGGTATTGTGGACACCATGATAAAGAGTAGAACATCCAGCGACCCACTCAAATACAAACAGCATGCCTATGTCAAGGGAAGGTCGGTGGAGACTGCCTGCATGGTGGAGACTGCCCAAAACGTAAACACTGGCGGTATGCATTGACATCGAGGGGGCTTTTAACATTGTGCGCACCGACACATTGATCCATACCTTAGACCAGTACCGGGTGGACCCGGTCCTTAGAGACTATGCTAAACCATATGCAGATGGATAAATTGTGTGTCCCATGGCATAAATATAAGGGAGAAAGTGGCATAGGGCAAGCCACAGGGGGACATTTTATCGCCCCTCCTATGGGTGACCACCATAAATGACCTATTACGGATGCTGACTGAGGTGGGATTTGAACCCGTCTGCTATGCAGACGATGTTATAATACTTCTAAGGGCTAAGGATCCGAACGGGCTATGCAGAAGGGCCGAAAAGGGTCTTTTTTCACGTAACCAACACGCAGGGGATGTCCCCTATATATGCACATATCAATGAGTGTTGTCCAATTCAAGTTTAAGCTCAGTGATAAGGTTCTCCCCTTTATAGCGGTGTCCAAACTGCGTGCCACAGTGCGACACCTCTTTGGGGAGAAGTTTTTACATAGGTGCCATACCATAGTTGTACTTTTGTCCCTATGCCAAAATGAGAAAATGACCCGACTTTCTTTTTTGAGGCCTTTGCTAACACATTCATCAACCGATCTTCTCATTATTTTGCACTACGATCTTTTCTATAACTCCCACAATATGGCCGAATATTAGTCGAATTTCTATATTTAACCTTAACCTAGTTACCCAATATGCTATGGGGTACCAAAACGTCGGCTTTGCCTGACTTTAGCTCGTCCTTACTTATTTTAAATGGCATAGTGTCTCTCAAATGTCGCCAGCATTCGGAGGGGATACCACCGCTGAAAATTTTTCCTGATGTTCTCTCCAGAATTCGAACCCAGGCGTGCAGCTTCATAGACGGACATGCTACCCCCTGCGCTATGGTGGCCTCTAAGGTAAAAACTAGTGCCTTTAGTCTATGGATTAATTTTCCATTTAATTTATGATGTCCTTCGACATCATATGAATGACTTTTTATCCAAAATTTTTTAAATTAAGCCATTTCAAAATCTCACTTGACTTCCAATGACACTTTTAATGTTTTTTTTTTTTTGTTTTTACCAACCGCCATTGGCAATTTCATGGTCAATTAGCTCAATCTTAACCGGGTGTCACCGTAGCACGCTCATTGGTCTAGGCACAAGAATTTCAGCCTTCAAATGTCGAATGCCAAATCGAAAGAGATAATAAAAACTTAATTTCAAAGGTCACTGAATCGATAAATCATTGTGTCTGGTGTTTTGTCATCGAGTAAGGTGGAATGAAGGGGGAAACAGAAAGATAGAAGGGGGTGAGATAGAAAAACCAAGACATTCAATGTCAATGAAGAAATGGCGAAAAACAAACATTGGAAAGGGCATCAAACTAAGCGGATCATGTCCAGTACGTTTAGTGTTAAGCCTTTCTTCGTGTTTTTATAGTCACCACGTGCTATGTTATAAAGTCTGCGGGAAAGAGGTCCGCAGACTTTACAACAGAATACGTCGTGCAAAGAATGGAGTTTTTTTATAAAACATGTAAGAGCGTGCTAAGTTCGGCCGGGCCGAATCTTATATACCCTCCACCATGGATCGCATTTGTCGAGTTCTATGAGCGGTATCTCTTGTTAGGCAAACTATATTGAATAAGAACTTGTATACTATTGGAGCTATATCAAGTTATTGTCCGCTTCGGACCATAAATGAATGCCAAACATTGTAGAAGTCATTGCGTAAAAGTTCAGCTCATTCGGATAAGAATTGCCCACTTTTAGGGGCTTAAGAGGCAAAATCGGGAGATAGGTTTATGTGGGAGCTGTATCAAGATATTGATCGATTCAGACCATAGTAGGCAGGTATGTTTAAGGTCACGAGAGAAGACGTTGTACAAAATTTCTGCCAAATCGGATGAGAATTGCGCCCTCTAAAGGCTCAAAAAGTCAGGCTCCCAGATCGGTTTGTATGGTAGCTATATCAGGTTATGTACCGATTTGCGCCATACTTAGCACCGTTATTAAAAGTCATAACAAAACACTTCATGCAAAATTTCAGTTAAATTGGACGAGAATTGCGCCCTCTAGAGGCTCAAGAACTCAAGATCCAAGATCGGTTTATATGGCAGCTATATCCAAACATAGACCGATTGGAAGCATATTTAGCACAGTTGTTGAAAGTGATACAAAAACAATACGTGAAAAATTTCAGTCAAATCGGACGAGAATTGCGCCCTCTAGAGGCTCAAGACCCAAGATCGGTTTATATGTTAGCTATATCAAAACATGGGCCGATTTCAACCATACTTGGTGAAGTTGTTGGAAGTGGTTCCAAACCACCACGTGCACAACTTCAGTCAATTCGGATGAGAATTGCGCCCTCTAGAGGCTCAAGAAATCATGACCCAAGACCGGTTTATATAGCAGCTATATCAAAACATGGACTGAGTTGGCCCATTTACAATCCCAACCGATCTACACTATTAAGAAGTATTTGCGCAAAATTTCAAGCGGCTAGCTTTCCTCCTTCAAAAGTTAGCGTGCTTTCGACAGACAGACGGACGGACAGACAGACGTACGGACAGACGGACGGACGGACAGACGGACGGACATCGGTAGTTCGTCTCAAAATGTCACGACGATCATGAATATATGTACTTTATGGGGTCTTAGACGCATATTTCGAGATCTTACAACCCGAATGACGAAATTAGTATACCCCCATTCTATGGTGAAGGGTATAACATACTGCGAACAGTTCTGTTCCAGCAAACGACATACGTCAAGTTCAGAAACTAGGTAAATGAGAGTACACCACACCTACTACACTGAAATTTTAGAATTTCTGTAAAACACTGCATTATAAGAAAACCACCTCAACTGCCACATTTATTTTGAAATATGCATAAAAAACATTTAAACCTATGTCACTAGCAAGTCACCCTAATGGCTTGGTGTCATAATAGACAACAAATAAAAACCATGCCAATTTTTCTATTGTTGCTCTTTGTAAAGAGAGAAGTGTGTTCAATTGCAAACATGCCAACAAGGATTTGCCATTATCCTGAATGTATTTTTTTGAACTTTGTTTTGTTTTTTTCCCCATTTCCTGGCATGCAACACACCCAAAACAAAACCCTTTCTTATTGCCAACCTATTCATAAGCTTTTATGTTTTGTGTTCATTCGCGTTTTGTTCTATCTGTGTCATTCTGTTTACAGCTGTGACTTAATAGAAATGTTTTGTGACCAATGCTGGAGTATTAAAAAGGATTAAATTCGTCAGTCGCCTCTTTTATTATAGTTTTACCACTAAACGATGGCTGTGCATATTTGAATAGAGTGGCTGTCCACTTTGTAGACCACAATTTAAGCCTGCTTTTAATTTTCGCACACAATGAGCAGGCCACAAATAATTGTTGACAGTTGAAAATGCCACAGTTTATGTCAATTTAGGGTTATTTGCCGGGGAGGTGGCTATAAAATGTCATAGCCAATATACAATAAAGGTAGAATTGTGGGCATTCCTAGGGGTCAAGGTGAACTTAAATAGCATAGGGCTGCTACTAAACTCAACAAAAAAAATATGAAAATTGCTGTAAAATTTAAAACCCTTCTTTGAAACCTATAACGATGCATAAACACCTATTCATAATCACTCTCAGTGGCCATAGGGAATTTCTACCAAATTTGCTTAGTTAGACTCATAAACTATAATGACCTATTGTCGTAGTATACACTACTCCCCAAACCTCTTCAAACACCATTTGAGCCTAGTACATGTTCTCCTATTGCTGCTATTATCCTTCTCGACATAACAACGTCTCGCCTAAAGTGTAATACAAACAAAAATAACATCTCTCAGCTCAACTCTATATTTAGCCACATTAATTTAGCTATGTGGAGCTCAGAACAAAGTGAAATTTTTATTGCCATATTCCGTGTCGAATGTCCCATAAACACCGGCATTCATATTTGGCAAGACAGACTACAAAGGGCATTAGCCACGTTCGTTGTTAAATGAAGGTGTAGTCATGTTTTTGAGGACGTGTCTGACACATTGTCTATCCATCCTCCAGCTGGTGGTGGCTTCATTTTTGTCATATTGACAAACGGAAATGAGATGTATATGCTGCCAAGGGAAGACAACGTCAAGTGAGGTTTTGTTAAAGGAAGAACTTACAACCATATATGCATATGAAGACAATGACACTTGTGTAATAATGGTGCAAAAGTAGACGAAAGATGAAAACTACTTGTCAGGTATGACGTACCAGCTCTATTGGTAGGAGATGTAGCAGAGATATAGAGATAATAAAATAGGGAGATCGGTTTATATGGCGGCTATATCAGGTTTTCTAATACAGTTGTTGGAAGTCATAACAAAACACCTCATGCAAAATTTCAGCCAAATCGGATAACAATTGCGCCCTTTAGCGGCTCAAGAAGTCAAGATCCCAGATCGGTTTATATGACAGCTATATCAGGTTATGAACCGATTTGAACTATTCCTAACACAGTTGTTGGAAGTCATAACAAAACACCTCATGCAAAATTTCAGCCAAATCGGATAACAATTGCGCCCTCTAGCGGCTCAAGAAGTTAAGACCCCAGATCGGTTTATATGGCAGCTATATCAGGTTATAAACCGATTTGAACTATTCTTAGCACAGTTGTTGGAAGTCATAACAAAACACCTCATGCAAAATTTCAGCAAAATCGGATAATACTTGCGCCCTCTAGTGGCTCAAGAAGTCAAGACCCCAGATGGGTTTATATGGCAGCTATATCAGGTTATAAACCGATTTGAACTATTCCTAACACAGTTGTTGGAAGTCATAACAAAACACCTCATGCAAAATTTCAGCTAAATCGGATAGGAATTGCGCCCTCTAGCGGCTCAATAAATCATGACCCCAGATGGGTTTATATGGCAGCTATATCAGGTTATGAACCGATTTGAACCATACTCAGCACAGTTGTTGGAAGTCATAACAAAACACCTCATGGAAAATTTCAGCTAAATCGAATAATACTTGCGCCCTCTAGTGGCTCAAGGAATCAAGACGCCAGATGGGTTTATATGGCAGTTATATCAGGTTATGGACCGATTTGAACCATTCTTAATACAGTTGTTGCAAGTCGTAACAAAACACCTCATGCAAAATTTCAGCTAAATCGGATAGGAATTGCGCCCTCTAGCGGCTCAATAAATCAAGACCCCAGATGGGTTTATATGGCAGCTATATCAGGTTATGAACCGATTTGAACTATTGTTATCACAGTTGTTGGAAGTCGTAACAAAACACCTCATGCAAAATTTCAGCTAAATCGGATAGGAATTGCGCCCTCTAGCGGCTCAATAAATCAAGACCCCAGATGGGTTTATATGGTAGTTATATCAGGTTATGGATCGATTTGAACCATACTCAGCACAGTTGTTGAAAGTCATAACAAAACACCTCATGCAAAATGTCACCTTAATCAGATAATACTTGCGCCCTCTAGCGGCTCAAGAAGTCAAGACCCCACATCGGTTTATATGGCAGCTATATCAAAACGTGGACCGATATAGCCCATTTACAATCCTAACCGACCTACTTTAATAGGAAGTATTTGTGCAAAATTTCAAGCGGCTAGCTTTACTCCTCCGAAAGTTAGCGTGCTTTAGACAGACAGACGGACGGAAGGACAGACTGACGAACATAGCCAGTTCGACTTAAAATGTCATGACGATCGAAATATTTACAAAGACTTCCTTGTAAAGCAGCTATTCACTATTTTCTTATATGTCCTTCAACATCTGAACCAAGTATGGCCCGTTTCTGCACAAAACCTTATACAGCTCCCATAAAAATCTTGTTATACCCCCCACCATAAGATGGGAGTATACTAATTTCGTCATTCTGTTTATAACTGCTCGAAATATTCGTCTAAGACCCCATAGAATTGGGAATTGCGTGCTGCTTACAAAATCCTTAATTGTTTTCTATACCACTTCCCTAAGTTGGTTCATGTCTGATATTGTGTCTCCACCTAAATACCGGTATCTGTTGGACGCGAAAGCCGGGCAATGACAAAGGAAATGCTCCAACGTCTCCTCATCTTCCCCACATGCCCTACACATGCTATCACTTGCCGCACCGATTTTACATAAGTGAGCTCTTAGTCCCATGTGTCCCGTTATGGCACCAGTAGCTATACTGACCTCCTTCTTGCTTCCTTTCAGTAATAGCTTCGTCTTCTCACGATCCCCCCCATAAGATTTTCACCGTCCTACCGACCGTTTCGCTGTTCCACAATGTTGCATGCGCATTCGTCGCCCACTCTCTTAACTTGGACTGCGTCAACCCGAATGGCTTCGGGTTAACCAAGTTTATTGACGGCAGTCCTCTTGCCTTCACCTTTCATTCCCCCTTACTCCATTATGGGTCGGCGATGCGGATTTTGCCATCCTCATAGAAGGCGTTAATCTCCTTCTTACACTGCCAGACTGTTCGTGACCTTTTCGTCCTGGTTGTTATTGCCCTTATGGCAATTTTACTGTCGGTAAAGATGTTCACACTCGACGTCTTCGCGTTAGCACCACACCACCTTTCGCATACCGTGATCGCCCGGATCTCCGCCTGCAGGACCGTATTATGGTCAGGCAGTCTTAAACAGATCTCAGTCCCTGGGATCTCAATGTAAAGCCACAGGCCCACTTTAGCTTTGATCCATCCATGTAACATGATCTTCCAGATGGCAATACTAGGGTTCCGTCAATGCAAGACTGTGTCGCTGGCAGTAGTGCCTCGCTCTCAACCTCAAGGTTCATCTCAGGTATCCGATCAGAAACCTCTTGCCTACCTTCCAGGATTCTTATCGTCGCCCCGATTATACCGCGATGGTATGAGCTGCTCCCATCCTCAATCCATTCTCCCATCTCCTTAAGTCTCATAGCCGCAGTGTCTGCCTCACACTTAATCTGTATGTCAATGGGTCGTATATCTAGCATAGTCTCCAGTGCCCTAGCGGACGTTGTCCTCATCGCTCCGCCTATGCCAAGACAACATATTCTCCGAACGTATTGTATGGTCCTTATATAGCACTTTTTCTCCATAGCAATCCACCAAACTACTGAGGCGTAAGAAATTATTGGTATAATCACGCTCCTGTAGAGCCAGTGGACTATCCTAGGATGCAGGCCCCATTTCGAGCCTACGGCCCGTCTACATAGTACCCAACATCTGTGAGCCTTCTCAATACGCTCCTGACACTTGCAATTAAGTTTCCTGTCCAAGATCACACCTAAGTATTTGACCTTGTCAGATATCGAAATCGTCTTATTGAGCAAACGTGGTGCGTTAAATTGGCCCACCTTCGTCTTACTCGTGGACATTCATATTTCAGTCTTCTCTGGACTAACATTGAGACTTCCGGGTCTAGTCCAGTCATATGCTATATACAAGACCCTTTCGGCCCTTCTGCGTAGCTGATTGGGATCCTCACCCCTAAGAAGTATTATAACATCGTCTGCATAGTAGAAGAGTTCAGATCCCTCCCCAGTCGGTATCCGTAATAGGTCGTTTATGGTGGTCACTCATAGGAGTTGCAAAAAAATGCGTGTGTGGCGTGCCCTGTGCCACTTTCTTCTTTATATTTATCTCATGGGACCCGCAATTTATCCACCTGTTCCTTAGCATATGGTTTATCCTGTCTCTAAGGACTGGGTTCACCCGGTACTGCTCTAAGGATGGGATCAGTGTGTCGGTCCACACATATTTAGCAGTAGTAGTAGACCTATATAGGCAGATAGTTCTCAAAGGCAGCTGTATGAAAATAGCCCATATTAGGGCGCCCCGGTAGCCGAGTTGGTAGTGTGCTTGGATTACAAGTGCAGGGGTCGTGGGTTCAATTCCCGCCAGAAGCCTTGGTCGCTACTGTGTTATCACAATGAACTTAAAAATGTCTAAGTGAGACAATATGAGAAAGGACTGCCACTCTTACCTAACGTAACCTAGCCCATATTCGGGTCAGTTGTTGGGAGTTTAAATACAACCTGCGGTTTCAAATTTCAGTGATATCGGATCTTTTAAGGCTTAAAAGCCTAAAATAGTCTATTTGACAGCTATATCTACACATTGTCCGATTTTTCCCATTCAAGAACTTAAATTGCGTTGTAAAACACAAGTAGGCTAGGTTAGGTTTAAGTGGCAACCTGCCATCAGACGTTTTCCGAATGCCGGAATTCCACCCAGGATTTGTTCTGAGCCTTTCCCAACTCGCTCTTATAATTTCTTAGCTCGGTTTTCTTAGATGTCCCTTGTAGTTAAAACATAACTCTCAGGTTAAATGTTTAGATTTGCCATTTGTACCTACAAAGCTTTGTTAATTGATCAGCCCTAAAACTCATCTCCCACTTTTACCAAAATTTGCCCTTCATTCATTTCATTCCTTTGTTTGCAACATACTCCAAATACTTGTTTTTTTTGTCAACTTATACTGACAAATGCTACACTCATACACTTTCTTAGAATGGATAATGGCAGTCATCCTTTTAGTCTCTTTCCAAAAATTTTTTGCAACAGCTTTTCATCAATCACTTAAAAGATTGTCCCCATATACTCATAGATTTTGTACAAAAAGCCACAATCAAGCCAAAAACCAAACAAGCATGCTGTGCTGTAAATTGTACTGACATTAGGATAATCAAATGAGAGTACAATGTGGTTTGTCTGTCTCCAATTTGATTAACAAATTTACTTTGTGTCTTTTGTTGAAGCAGAAGTTGGCAAGTCATGTGAAGCGAAGTAATAGGGAAACGGAACATGAGAAAAAAAATTTAAAAACGTGCTGAGTTCGACCGGTTCGAATCTTGGGAACCCAAAGCCATGGAGTCTGCTGGAAATTTAAACAAATTTAACTTAGATTAAATATCTGCCAGTCAAAATGTGAAGCTTCTAGGCACCTAAGATTTCAGCCATTTTAACTTTTCCAAGTGAAATTTCGATTTTTATTGGATTTTTGATGAAATTCTGAATTTTTTCCCTCTAGGACGCATAGTTTAAGAGATACAGCCATTTTAAGTTTTCCAAGTGAAATTTCGAATTTTATTGGATTTTCGATGAAATTCCGAATTTTTTGATGGAGTCACGAATTAAGGCCCATTTCCCTCTAGGACGCATAGTTTAGGAAATACAGCCATTTTAAGTTTTCTAAGTGAAATTTCACCCATTTTAAGTTTTCTAAGTGAAATTTCGATTTTTAATGGATTTTCGGTGAAATTCCGAATTTTTTTAATGTAGTCACGAATTAAGGCCCATTTCCCTCTAGGACGCATAGTTTAGGAGATACAGCCATTTTAAGTTTTCCAAGCGAAATTTCGATTTTTAATGGATTTTTTATGAAATTCCGAATTTTTCGAAGGAGTCACGAATTAAGGCCCATTTCCCTCTAGGACGCATAGTTTAGGAGATACAGCCATTTTAAGTTTTCCAAGTGAAATTTCGAATTTTATTGGATTTTCGATGAAATTCCGAATTTTTTGATGGAGTCACGAATTAAAGCCCATTTCCCTCTAGGACGCATGGTTTAGGAGATACAGCCATTTTAAATTTTCCAAGTGAAACTTCGATTTTTAATGGTTTTTTGATAAAATTCCGAATTTTTTGATGGAGTCACGAATAAAGGCCCATTTCCCTCTAGGACGCATAGTTTAGGAGATACAGCCATTTTAAGTTTTCCAAGTCAAATTTCGATTTTTAATGGATTTTTGATGAAATTCTGAATTTTTTGATGGAGTCACGAATTTAGGACCATTTCCCTCTAGGACGCATAGTTTAGAAGATACAGCCATTTTAAGTTTTCCAAGTAAAATTTCGATTTTTATTGGATTTTCGATGAAATTCCGAATTTTTTGAAGGAGTCACGAATTAAGGCCCATTTCCCTCTAGGACGCATAGTTTAGGAGATACAGCCATTTTAAGTTTTCCAAGTGAAATTTCGACTTTTAATGGATTTTCGATGAAATTCCGAATTTTTTGATGGAGTCACGAATTAAGGGCCTATTTCCCTCTAGGACGCATAGTTTAGGAGGTAAAGCCATTTTAAGTTTTCCATATGAAATATCGATTTTTAATGGATTTTCGATGGAATTCATAGAGGAATTATTTTCGCACCCTTTTTTTCAAACCCTTTTATTTACCTAACCCATTTCTCATAGCTTTTGTGTCCCCAGCTACCATGGTTATAAGAATTCGAAACAGAGTTTGTATTTTTCTTCTTTGCATTCATTTGCTTCAGTTATTCGTTTACCTTTACAATTCCATCCATGATTTCAAACCTTTTCGCTTCCATCTTCCCTCACACAACTCATGACCATCGAAGAGCATTGTACAAAAAACAGAAATCACTGAAATATAAGTCACAAGCGTAATTTTAATCTTAATTGCTTGCAAATGGCTCATGTAGCTCTGTGCTAAATGAGCATTGAGACAAGAAGCTCTAAAGTGCGATATACCTTTCCTCGAATTTAGCTAAAAGGAAACTAAAGCAAAAAAAGTATGTAATTATAAAAAAAAATTATAGCAGACGAAGGGATAGGAAATTTTTAAAAGCTCTTGGTAAGTTTTTGCCACAAAATGGTGGATTTTGGGGTAAGAAACCATAAAATCCCTTAATCTTAAAACCACACCATGGCTGCATATAAGGTAGGATTGAAAGGCATACAAATCGAGTCGTTTCTGATACAGCATCTGAATAGATGGCTTGCAGACGGACAGACATGCAGAACTTTAACAAAATCGAGAAGATTTGACCAACTTTAAAAGCCCATCATAAGCATTGGGACCCATTTAAGGCCTCTTTGCCAAGATCAGAGATCCTCATGGCAAATTTCGTAAAATTTTTTCTAATCTTTCAATCGGTTCAGCGTCTGATATGATTCTTGTAGACATAATTCTTCTTCTTTTACGACCTTCTATTTCCATACACTTTATTAAGCCATTCAGAATTCGGGGGAAGAGGACATCGAGTAATTGATCAGAATTAGAGACACAGAACGAGAAAGGTCGATATAAAGGAATCCCAGGAAAATGCGAATGCCAGAAAGACATTCAATGGGGCCAGTAGAAGTGGGAGAAATGGTAGGTTTACTTAGACAAACTGATGGGCTATACGAAGAAATTGAGGAGATTAAAAAGGCAGGAGTTTGTCGAGTTGATAGAGGAGTAATCGACGGTCAATGGTCTGATTAAGATAATCATGTCAAAGAACGCCTCTTATAAGGTTAGTTGGCAAAGAGAGTGAATATAGTGACCAGGTTCATTTTTGGGAGACACATTTTCCCGGCTGTGTTCTTGTGGGTCAGGGTGAAACTGTATTTGAGTCTGTCGAAGCTAATGGTAGGGACGCCTTTGTGTAGGGACGCCTTGGTATTTGGTGTTTTGTTCATTGGCCACTATTCATTTTTATACCCACCATCAAAGAATGGGGGCATACTAATCTAGTCATTCCGTTTGTAACACCTTGAAACATTCGTCTAAGACCCCATAACGTAAATATATTCTTGATCCTCTCGATGTTCTGAGTCGATCTAGCCATGTTCGTCCGTTCGTCCATCTGGAGATTGCAACTCGGTCACATCGGTTCAAATTTAGATATAGCTCCCATATAAACCGATCACCCGATTTGACATCTTCAGCCCGTGGAAGCCGCAATTTTCTTCCTATTTGGCTGAAATTTTGCATATGGTGTTCTTTTATGACTTCCAACAACTGTGCCAAGTACGGACGAAATCGGTCTATAACCTGGTATAGCTCCCATATAAACCGATTTCCCGATTTGACATCTTCAGCCCGTGGAAGCCGCAATTTTTGTCCGATTCGGCTGAAATTTTGCACATAGTGTTCTCCTATGACTTTCAACAACTATGCCAAGTAAGGTCTAAATCGGTCCATAACCTGATATAGCGCCCATATAAACCGATCTCCCGATTTGACATCTTCAGCCCGTGGAAGCCGCAATTTTTGTCCGATTCGGCTGAAATTTTGCACATAGTGTTCTCCTATGACTTTTAACAACTATGCCAAGTAAGGTCTAAATCAGTCTATAGTCTGATATAGCAACCATATAAACAGATCACCCGATTTGATTTCTTGAGCCCGTCGAAGCCACAATTTTTCCGATTTGGCTGAAATTTTGCATGCGGTGTTTTGTTACGATTTCTAATAACTATGCCAAGTACGATCGAAATCGGTTCATAACCTGATATAGCTCCCATATAAATCGATCTCCCGAAATGACTTCTTGAGCTCTTATTATGACCTCCAACAACTGTGCCAAGTATGGTCGAAATCGGTCTATAACCTGATATAGCTACCACAAAAACCGGTCTCTCGATTATCCTTGTTCGTTTCCTAGAGGCTTTAATTTGGCTGGTTTTACAGAAGTCTGGTACATAGACTAAAATTATGCCCTTCAACTAAATTTAGTTTGTATACATTTTTAACAGAATCCATGGAGGTGGGTAACCAAGATTCGGCCCGGGCGAACTTAGCACGCTTTTACTTGTTAAGCCTTATAAGCCTCCTGTTCCAGATGGCATCTACCCCAAACGTTATAGGAGGTCTATAACTGTCTGCGACATAGGTAGGTCTTATTTGGCATGTATTGGGGGGTACATAAGGTACTCCTATATAGCCAAATTGTGGAGGAGGTTGAATAGTGTATTCATACCGAAAGCGAGAAGTTATCATGGAGTGCGGTCAAGGGGCGAAGTTTTAACAAGGCTGCCATGTCATTTTTTCAAAAGGCATAGTTCCTGACAAATGTCGCCAGCATAAGGAGGGAATAACCACAGCTGAAAAATTTCCTGATGTTCACGATGGGATCTGAGCCCAGGCGTTCGGCGTCATAGGCCCACATGCTAATCTCTGCGCCACGGTGACCTCCGAGACTTTAGGGGGCCATATTAAAGTGCCTTTAAAACCCCAAAAATAATTTCTCCCTGGGCAAATTTGCATTTGGTAGTTAGATTGGGGCTTGCCTAGGGAGCTTAGGTTGGGAAAGGCTTTCGCGGCTCTATCTTTGCTAACTAGATTGATGCATGGCTGTATTCGGCGCTGGTGCCACCAATTTTGATCAATGGTTGTCATGTCTGTTGGCTGGTTACTAAGTATGAGGTGTGTGATCTAAATAGGGTGGTTTTGAGATTTCTAAGTGGGACTTTGGGTATAACTGTGACAAATTGACTTTAACTTCGGGGAATCGTTCGAGAAGACGCAGTTTAGATTTACTGTATACCTCATAGGGCTATGGCCGACCTGCAAACCTTTCTTAACGGGGTTGGATATAGGGAACATTGGGCTGCATGTGCAGAGTGACCTTGGAAGAGTGACAGAAAAGGGCGCATTAGGTTTAGGGATTTTAGTATCTTTAGGGATTAAAATATCTTCCAGGCGGAGCATTGCCGGGACTAAGGAGATATTGCTGTTAGGGAACTTCGACCGGTTGGATATCTGTATACTTTGTGATAGTCAGGCAATGCTAAGGGCTCCTGTAAGTATGAGTAAAGGGCCTACGATATTGGGGCTATCGGAAGCAACTACATGGAAGAGCCTGCTCACAAGGATATGATAGCTAACGAGATGACTGATTTGTTTGAAAGAGTGGGTGATATTTGCTCGCTCTCTCACATACCTATTACGGGCTCTGATGATGTCATAAAGAAATGCGGTTTAAGGTTTGGTGCATACAAAACGGTCGGCCGGACCGAATCTTATATACCCTCCACCATGGATTGAATTTGTCAAGTTCTTTGAATGGCTTTTTCAATCTTATATATAACAAGTAAGAGCGTGCTAAGTTCGGCGGGCCGAATCTTATATACCCTCCACCATGGTCGCATCTGTCGAGTTCTTTGCGCAGTATATGTTTTTAGGCAAACAAAGTATAATGAATAAGGTCGGAGGAGCAGCTACATCAAGTTATAGTCCGATTCGGGGCTCAAGAAGAGAAATCAAGAGATCGATTTATATGGGAGCTGTATCAAGCTATATATCGATTCTGACCATATTTCACACGTATGTTAAAGGCCATGGGAGGAGCCGTTGTACAAAATTTGTGCCAAATCGGATGAGAATTGCGCTCTCTAGAGGTTTAAGAAGTCAAGACCCAAGATAGGTTTATATGGCAGCTATATCAGGTTATGGACCGATTAGGAACATACTTCGCACAATTGTTGGAAGTTATATCAAAACACTATGTGCAAAATTTCAGACAAATCGGACGAGAATTGCGCCCTCTAAAGGCTCAAGTAGTCAAGACCCAAGATCGGTTTATATGGCAGCTATATCAGGTTATAGACGGATTTGGACCATACATCGCACAGTTGTTGGAAGTGCTATCAAAACGCTACGTGCAAAATTTCATCCCAATCGGATAAGAATTGTGCACTCTAGGGGCTCAAGAAGTCAAGACCCAAGATCGCTTTATATGGCAGCTATATCAAAACATGGACCGATTTGGCCCATTTACAATCCCAACCGACCTACACTAATAAGAAGTAGTTGTGCAAAATTTCAAGCGGCTAGCTTTACTCCTTCAAAAGTTTGCGTGCTTTCGACAGATAGACGGACCGACGGACGGACGGACAGTCGGAAGGACGGACAGACGGACGGACATGGCTAGATCGATATAAAATATCGCGACGATCAAGAATATATATACTTTATGGGGTCTCAGACGAATATTTCGAGTATACCCTCCTATGGTGGAGGGTATAAAAATTAATTTGTGTTTTTGTTTGTCAGTTAGTTTGTATATTTGTTTGTGTGTTCCTTATAGACTCAGAAACGGCTGAAGCGATTTTCTTAAAATTTTCACAGATAGAGCATAATAATCATGTGGTGAAAATAGGGTACTACATTTTTTGATATCTGAAGGGGGGCGGACCCTCCCCCTTATCCTAATTTTAAGAAACGCCAGATCTCGGAAATGGGTGGTGCGATTAAGCAAAATTTTGTGTGCTCTCTTAAAGTCACCTAAAAATAAAAATTTAGTATTCAATTTTCGGATGGGGTACCTAGCGGGGCAGCCCCACCCCCAAAACCTACCAAATATATATGTAGACCAATCATGACAATATGGGACTCAAATGAAAGGTATTTAAGAGTAGAAAACGTATCTGCTATCCAATTGTCGAACAAAGGGTTTGGAGGACCACCCCAACCCCCAAGACACCCCTAAATCGGACATATTTGCCGACCTTGGCAATATGGGACTCAAATGAGAGGTATTTGCGAGTAGAATACGAATTTGGTATCCAAATGTGGAAGCAAGTATTTGGGTGTGCACCCCTTCCGCAAAACACCCCCCAAACAGGACTTATTTACTGGTCATAGCAATATGGGGCTCAAATAAAAGGTGTTTAAGTGTAGAATACGAATCTGATATCCAAATGTGGGACCTTCCAAAAACAAACCCCCATAGAGGACAATTAGCTCTCTTTCTTCTTCATGAAGACATTGTTGAGAATTTTGGACTTTCATATAAGAGGTAAGCTAGGTGGAAATTACTACCCGGGTGTCATTGAATGCGAACATGAGTACACCACAGGGTGGATTTATTTGGCAATTTCTATGGGTTCTTGTGGTCGATGTGATTCTGTGGATATTAGAGATGCTAGGGATCAGGGGTAGCCTAATTTTTCTTCCTCTGGAAAGTTTTTGGTTTTGCACACCGATATCGACGTAACATCTTCTTGGCCTGCTGGATGTGGTCTAGAGTCAGATCCCAGGAATACTGAGTTGGTATTGCACACGAGAAGTAAGAAGGTGCCTGAGTTCCGGAATAAGATATTGGGATCTTTTTTTATTTCGGGCAATGAAGGAGTAAAAAGGAATGAACACAGGCAGATTAAAATCTTTTATCCTACAATCAAAATTATGCGAAAGGGAACATTGATGAAAGCTGTCTCAATCATTGGCAACGCCCATTAAACTACCCATCCAACCTAATCCAAACTCATCCAGCCAAAACTTATCTATGGCGCTTGGTATAGCCTATTCAAGATTCAAGCCAGCCCAATTTTACTTTATGAATGTTTTTAAATCACATGGTGACATCAT
This sequence comes from Stomoxys calcitrans, assembly GCF_963082655.1. Lineage (NCBI taxonomy): Eukaryota > Metazoa > Arthropoda > Insecta > Diptera > Muscidae > Stomoxys > Stomoxys calcitrans. The sequence continues at coordinate 19,794,161 of NC_081555.1, read as the reverse complement.
AATTAATGAGAAAAGTCGATGAAATTTCTAAGAGGGCAATATTTTGAAGTCACTCAGAAGATTTTTATGCAAAAAATGTGTTTATTTATGATATTTCTCAAAACCATATCAAATATTAAAATAATTTTTATTTTATTTATGTTAGATCCAAAGTTTTGCCACAGCTGGCAAGGGACCTTTGTTTTTGGGCTTGCTGTCTCAAAAGTTGTCATATTATACTTGGAATTTTTTTTCACACAACTCGTCTAGACATGGAAATATGGGCAGCTCAACTGAAATGAAAAGAAAAGTTAATAAAATATAAAAAAAAAATTTGGGGACTAAATATGCATTTGATGCAAATGTATGGGGTTAAGTTGATTAACAATTCCAAATATGGGCAAAAGGGTGGGGAGATTTGAACATCTTAAGGGGTTTTGTTTTGGCCTTGTGAAAGTGCCAATATTTCAAAAAAGGGTAATTTATTAAAATTTTCTCGAAAAATCTGCAAAACTGCATAAAGGAGCATTCCAATGCTTTTGCGTTGTACTAGAGACTTCTTAACTATGATCTTGGCTACATTTTCTGTTTTGGTGTCGTATGAAAAATCTCAATGGTTTGGCTGTTATGAGCCAAAATATCCAAAAAAACGTGACAAAAGTCTGAGAAAAAAATGCAAGTCAAAATCTGGTCTAGTGGACATTTTTGCTCAGTACAATCCGAAGAATCAGACACGCGAACGGATTAAAATTGGTTTCCCACCCTAATGTACAATTATTTTTGTTTTCTAGATTGCCCAAAAAGTAATTGCGGATTTTTTAAAAGAAAGTAAATGCATTTTTAATAAAACTTAGAATGAACTTTAATCAAATATACTTTTTTTACACTTTTTTTCTAAAGCAAGCTAAAAGTAACAGCTGATAGCTGACAGAAGAAAGAATGCAATTACAGAGTAACAAGCTGTGAAAAAATTTGTCAACGCCGACTATATGAAAAATCCGCAATTACTTTTTGGGCAACCCAATAGGTTAATTTTTCCTTGAATTCCATATTGATTTCCTTATCTTTTGCCGATTCCTAGTATTTAAAACATCTTCATATAAAAAAATATTTCCATTAACAACTCATTTTTTCCCATTTTTCCTTAAAATGCTTACCAACGATACACTATGTCTAGCTCCCCTTCTTATTCATTGCTGCCAACCTTGGCAAGAATTCCATTTTTCTGCTAGCACTCAACCAACTCCACTATGTCTGTTATCCTGGGAAAAGTTTTTCAGTTAACACTTATTTCAATTATCTACGAATAATGTTATCCTTGAAGTTGAAGCTATAGCAGCTGCATCTTTGCCTCCCCCCCCCCCAAAAAAAAAACTTTTAAAAATTGTATAATTTTCAATTAGAAAGAATAAAATTTGAAAATATATATTTTTTGAAAGGTAACACCACCACCACTATACTCTCATAGCTTATTCGACTCTGATGGCCATGGACATTAACAACTTTAGCGAATTTTGTGTGAACACGTCTGTGCTTCAAGACAAAGACCACAATTTTTCGGGGAGATAATTAAATTCGTTAGCTGTGGGGAAAAAACTAAGACAGGGGGGAAAAATGCCAAATGAAAATGAATGAGGAAAAAGGTCTTGGAAATTTAAAGAAAAAACTTAAAAATAAGGGACAAGAGGTTAGCTGGTAAATGCACATCAAAATGCAGCAGAAATATGTCGGAAGAAGGAAAACAAGTAGGTTAGGTTAGGTTGAAAAGAGGATGCGGATGTTAATCCGCTCCATGCCCCTATGGCTTGTTGTGCGCTCTTAATTATAAAAAGTAACTTCGAAAAAGAACATTTTTAGGAAAACAAGTAAAAAATTATTAAATTCGGCTAGGCCGTTCATTGGAATCTCACCACCTCAATTTTCTTATAAAATAGGATTTTTTAGCATTTTTTTGGCAACACTGGTTTAAACAGCTCCCGTATGTTTCATGTTTTGTTTCACTTTCAAACATCTTCAATTTGGTCTGTAATTTATCCATGAATCGTCTTACAAACGAACATCGCTGGCAAATACTTAATTTTTTTATCCAAATGCGTGCTTTGTTGAGAAAGTTCAGCGCGCGCTTCCTCTATTTTACGACGAAGCTCATTTTTGGTTCAATGGGTACTTAAATAAACTGAATCGTCTATTTTGGAGTGAAGATCTGCTAGACGCATTGCAAGAGCTACCAATGTATCCAGAAAAAGTCACACTTTGGTGCGGTTTATGGGCTGGTGGCATCATTGGACCGTACTTCTTCAATGATGATTGGAATCGTAACGTAACTGTGTATGGTGAGCGTTACCCTGAGATGATATCCAGCTTTTTTTTGCCATAAGTACAAGAGCTTGACTTGCATGACAAGTGGTTTCAACAAGATAGTGCCACAAGCCGCACAGCACGCATAACAATGGACTTGTTGAGAGGTGAGTTCGGTGAACATTTTATTTCACGCTCGGGGCCTTTTAATTGGCCGCCCACATCGTGCAATGTAACGCCTTTAGACTATTTGTTGTGGGGCTATGTTAAAGCTCATGTCTATACAAAAAATCCCGCTTCAATTGACGCATTGAAGCATTTATTCGTAAGATACCGGCCGATAGGTTGGAAAGAGTGTGTCAAAATTGGACGAGGTGAATGGACCATTTGAGACGCAAACACGGTCAACATTTGCATGAAATAATCTTCAAACATTAAATTATGTGGATCGTACTATCGATTCAAATAGAGATTGCAAGCATTATTCTGAATTTTAGGTGTTTTTTTTGAAAAACTTTCCTATAGCTCTTAAAAAATCACCCTTTATAAAAACATAAATTTGTGTTTTTTGTTCCGCTTAGACTTAAAGACGGCTGAATCGATTACCTTGAAATTTTCACAGATTGTGCAGGTTGCTCTGGAAGGAAACGTAGGATATATAATTTTTTAATATCGGAAGGGAGGGGGCGGACCCTCCCCCTTGTGCCAAAAATACCACTCAAAATCAAAAGTGGACCGCTCGGGACAATATAGGTATCAAATGAAAGGTATTGGAGAGTAGAATACGAATATGGTATTAAAATTTGAGTCTAAGTACCCATCGGGCCGCCTTAACCCCAAAACCCCACCAAAGAGATATATTGCACGTTCATGTTAATTATGGGGCTCAAATGAAAGGAATTCGTTGGTAGATTACGAACCTGGCATACAAAACCGGATCGAGGTATAAGAGGTCACTTACCCCCTTAAAAACGCCTCAAATGGGTATATGAACCAATCATGACTATAAGGGACTCGGTTTGTTTGTTTGTTCCGTAGAATCAAAGGGCTGAACCAGTTTTCTTAAAATTTTCACAGATTGTGTAGGTTTGTCTGGAAGGAAACACAGGCTTTATATTTGGCTGAAATTTTGCACATTGACTTCTACCAACATCCAAACCAAATATTGTCCAAATCGGTCCAAAACCTGTTATAGCTTCAATAACAATTTTCATTCCTTATACTCTGTTAGCCTAAAACGAGATACGGGCAAAGAACTTGTCAAATGCGATTCAATGCGATCTAAGATTCGGCTCGGTTGAACTTAGCACCCTTTTACTTGACTTTTATGCCCCCTACCGAAGGATGGGGGTATAATCATTTTGTTAATCCGTTTGCAACTCATCGAAATATCCATTTCCGACCCTATAAAAAAGAATAAATTCTTGATCATCGTAAAATTCTAAGACGATCTAGCCACATCCGTCCGTCTGTCCGTTCGTCTGTCCATCCGTTTGTCCGTCCGTCTGCACGTCCGTCTGTCCGTCCGTCTGTCCGCCGTCTGTCCTTCTGTCCGTCCATCTGTCCGTCCGTCTGTCTGTCCGTCCATATATCGGTCCGTCCGTCTGTTCGTCCGTCTGCTCTGTCCGTCCTTCTGTCCGTCCGTCTGTCCCTCTGTCCGTCCGCCTGCCCATCCGTCTGTCCGTCTGTTAAAATCGCGTTACAGTCTTTAAAAATAAAGATAGTGAGCTGAAACTTTACACAGATTCTTTTTTTTGTCCAAAAGCAGGTAAAGTTCGAAGATGGGCTATATCGGACTATATCTTGATATAGCCCCTATATAGACCGATCCGCCAATTTAGGGTCTTAGGCCCATAAAAGCCGCATTTATTATCCGATTTTACTGAAATGTGGGATAGAAAGTTGTGTTAAGCCAGTCAAAATCCTTCTTCAATTTGCCCTAATTCGGTAAAGATTTAGATAAAGCTGCCATATAGACCAATCTCGCGATTTAAAGTTTTGGGCCCATAAAAGGCGCATTTATTGTCCGAATTTGCCAAAATTTGGGATAGCGAGTTGTGTTGGGCCCTTTAACGTCCTTCCTCAATTTGACCTGGATTGGTCCAGATTTGGATATAGCTGCCTTATAGACCGATCTATCGGTTTAAGGATTTGGGCCCATGAAAGGGGCATTATTGTCCGATGTCGCCGAAATTTGGGAGAATTTGGCCTAGATCGGTCGAGGTTTGTATGTAGTTTCTTGTTTTTTATACTCTCCACCATAGGATGGGGGTATACTAAATTCGTCATTCTGTTTGTAACACCTCGAAATATGTGTCTTTGACCCCATAAAGTATATATATTCTTGATCGTCATCACATTCTAAGTCGATCTAGCCATGTCCGTCCCTCAGTCCGTCCCTCAGTCCGTCCCTCTGTCCGCCCCTCTGTCCGTCCCTCTGTCCGTCCGTCTGTCCGTCCGTCTGTCCGTCCGTCTGTCCGTCCGTCTGTCCGTCCCTCTGTCTGTCCCTCTGTCCGTCCCTTTGTCCGTCCTTCTGTCCGTCCCTCTGTCCTTCCCTCCGTCCGTCCCTCTGCCCGTCCCTCTGTCCGTCCCTCTGTCCGTCCCTCTGTCCGTCCCTCTGTCCGTCCCTCTGTCCGTCCCTTTGTCCGTCCCTCTGTCCGTCCCTTTGTCCGTCCCTCTGTCCGTCCCTCTGTCCGTCCCTCCATCTGTCCCTGTGTCTGTCCCTGTGTTCGTCCCTCTGTCCGTTCCTCTCTCCGTCCCTCTGTCCGTCCCTCTTTCCGTCCCTCTCTCCGTCCCTCTGTCCGTTCTTCTGTCCGTATCTCTGTCCGTCCCTCTGTCCGTCCCTCTGTCCGTCCCTCTGTCCGTCCCTCCGTCCGTCGCTCTGTCCGTCCGTCTGTCTGTCGAAGGCACGCTGACTTTCGAAGTAGTGAAGCTAGTCGCTTGAAGTTTTGCACAAATACTTCTTAGAAGCGTAAGTCGGTTGAGATTGTAAATAGGCCATATCGGTCCATGTTCTTATATGGCTGCCATATAAACCGCTGTTGGATCTTGACTTCTTGAGCCACTTTTTGAGTTTTTGAGCCACTAGAGGGCACAATTCTTATTCGATTTGGCTGAAATTTTGCATGACGTAATTTGCTATGACTTCTAATAATTGCGACAAGTATGGTTGAAGTCGGTACATAACTTGATATAGCTGCCATATAAACCGATCTATGGTCTTGATATCTTGAGCTTCTGAAGGGTGCAATTCCTATGCAATTTGGCTGAAATTCGGCATGACGTGTTTTGTTATAATTTCCAACAACTGAGCCAAAGGGGCGTGCATAACCTGATATAGCTGCCATATAAACCGATCTGGGATTTTGTCTCTTGAGCCACAATTATGCTGCCATATAAACCAATCTTGGGTCTTGACTTCTAGAGCCTCTAGAGGGCGCAATTCTTATCCGATTTGGTTGACATTTTGCACGTGGTGTTTTGGTATTACTTCCAACAACTACGCTAAGTATGGTTTAAATCGGTTTATGTGTTGATATAGCTGCCATACACACCGATCTTGGGTCCTGACTTCTTGAGCAGCTAGAGGGCGCAATTCTCATCCGATTTGGTTCTTGAGCCTCTAGAGGGCGCAATTCCTATTCGATTTGAAATGATGGCTGAAATTCGGCACGACTTGTTTGGTTGTAGCTTCCAACAACTGAGCTGAGTATGGTTAAAACCGGTCCATAACCTGATTTAGCTGCCATATAAACCGTTCTTGAATCTTGACTTCTTGAGACACTAGAGGGCGCAATTCCTATTCGATTTGGTTGAAATTCGGCACGACTCGTTTGGTTGTGGTTTCCATCAACTGAGCTGAGTATGGTTCAAATCGGTCCATAACCTGATTTAGCTGCCATATAAACCGTTCTTGAAACTTGCCTTTTTTAGCCACTAGAGGGCGCAATTCTTATTCGATGTGGCTGAAATTCGACATGACTTAATTTTTATGACTTCCAACAACTGAGCCAAGTATGGTTCAAATAGGTGCATAACCTGATATAGCTGCCATATAAACCGATCTGGGATTTTGCCTTCTTAAGCCTCCAGAGGGCGTAATTATTAACCGACTTCCAATAACTGTGCCAAGTATGGTGCAAGTCGGTACATAACCTGATATAGCTGTCATATAAACCGTTCTTGAAACTTGACTTTTTGAGCCACTAGAGGGCGCAATTCTTATTGGATTTGGCTGAAATTCGGCATGACGTGTTTTGCTATAATTTTCAACAACTGAGCCAAGTATGGTTCAAATAGGTGCATAACCTGATATAGCTGCCATATAAACCGATCTGGGATCTTGACTTCTTGAGCCGATTTGGCTGAAATTTTGTACAACAGCTTCTAGGTTGACCTTTAACATACGTGTCAAATATGGTTTAGGCTGATACTGTTACCATAATCCAATCTGACGATTTCACTTTTTGAGCCCTTTAAAGGCGCAATTCTTTTTCGAATTGGCTGACATTTTACACAATGACTTCTACTATGGTCTCTAACATTCAATTCAGTACGATTTGGACCATAACTTGTTATAGCTCCAATACCATAGCAATTCTTTCCTTTTTACCTTTGTTTGCCTAAAATTAGATACCGGAAAAAGAACTCAAAAATGTGATCCATGGTGGAGGGTATATAAAATCCGACCTGACCGAACTAAGCACCTTTTTACTTGTTTTTTTTTTTTTTGAAAATTTCATTTTATGGTATTAAAAATATTTAATTGTTGCAGTTTTTTGTCTTTTTGCCTATTACGCCTTATATATTCCTTAACATTCTAACCATGAAAAATCAATAGAACTTAATTTATTATGGCCAATAGCCTACCAGCTCCAGATGTCTCCCAATTCGAGTCCATAAAAACTTCCAAATGCCCATGCAATAAAACTTTTTCAAAGATTCTCTTTATCATTTTTGGACCAAAGAGACATGAAAAAAGACATTATCATTGTTCATATTGGCTAATTGGCCACTTATAAACACTTGGCGGCCTTTAGTACCCCTGGGGGGTAAATATTTCAATATTTAGCATAATTTGGTCATTTAAAATACAGCAAAATGTTAATGGCAATTTGTGATTTGTTCACTAAAATATATCAATCGCCAAACGACCATCAATGGTTTGGATTTTATGGGCTACGCTACCAAAGGAAAGAAAACAGCCACAAAAGTCAACAAGCTCTGGCAAATTTTTATGGCCAATACTTTCTAGTTCTAAAAGCTTTCCTTGTTGTTGGCACAAAGGATGAGAGGGGGATTTTGTGGTGACAAATCGAAGTGTGTGCGCTTCATTTTATTGTTTTCAACAATATGGAAATTGAGTTGCTTTTACGGCCCAATATTTATTGCTTAGTGTTGTCGAGGACAAGTGTGACAAAATTTGAAAAGTTTCCATGTTATCACTTCAAAGTTTGAATTATAAAATGCAAGTGGCTGGCTGGCCCCCTTTGAGGGTCTGCAGTCTTTTTGGATGGTAAAATTTTACAATCACTGATGAATTTGAATAAATAAGCCATTTCTTCTCCTCAGGAAAAGGCCTTAAATTAGAGATTCGTGCATAGACTGTTTCACTTTCAACAAAAAGCAATTTTCCTTTTGTATTTGCATATATTGAGCTGTTTAGCAAATAAATGGTGAACACATGCCAATAGGCAAACAGATCGAAATATTTATTTCCCAGCCTACAAAATGCATCTACTTTTGATTTTTATAATGAGACTAGATGAACCGAGCCCGCTCCGCTGACCCTTCTTTTACTTTATATTGGAGCTATTTCAAGTTATAGTCTGATTCGAGCCATAAATGAATGCTGAACATTGTAGAAGTCATTGTGCAATATTTCAGTTCATTCGGATAAGAATTGGGGCTCAAGAAGCAAAAGCGGGAGATCGGATTATATGGGAGCTTTATCAAGCTTTTGATCAATTCCGACCATATTAGACACGTATGTTGAAGGTAATGAGAGAAGCCGTTGTACAAAATTTCTTCCAAATCCGATGAGAATTGCGCCCTCTAGAGGCTCCAGAAGTCAAGATCCCAGATCGGTTTATATGGCAGCTATATCAGGTTATGTACCGATTTGCGTCATACCTAGCACAGTTATTGGAAGTCATAATAAAACACCTCATACCGAATTTCAGCCAAATCGGATGAGAAATGCGCCCTCTAGAGGTTCAAGATGTCAAGACCCTAGATCGGTTTATATGGCAGCTATATCAAAACATGGATCGATTTGAACCATACTTAGCCCAGTTGTTGAAAGTAATACCAAAACACCACGTGCAAAATTTCAGTCAAATCGGATGAGAATTGCGCCCTCTAGAGGCGCAAGAAGTCAAGACCCAAGATCGGTTTATATGGCAGCTATATCAAAACATAGACAGATTTGAACCATATTTTGTGCAGATGTTGGAAGTGATACCAAAACACCACGTGCAAAATTTCAGTCAAATCGGATGAGATTTGCGCCCTCTAGGGGCGCAAGAAGTCAAGACCCAAGATCGGTTTATATGGCAGCTATATCAGGTTATATACCGATTTGAACCATACTTTGCACAGTTAGTGGAAGTGATACCAAAACACCACGCGCAAAATTTCAGTCAAATCGGATGAGAATTGCGCCCTCTAGAGGCTCAAGAAGTCAAGATCCCAGATCGGTTTATATGGCAGCTATATCAAAACATGGACCGATTTGGCTCATTTACAATCCCAACCGACCTACACTAATAAGAAGTATTTATGCAAAATTTCAAGCGGGTTTCATTTTCATATGAGCCCCACATTGACATGGTCGGTAAATATGCTCGATTTGGGGGTGTTGTGGTGAGTGGGGTGGTCCCCCAAACACAAAGCCCTTAAAAAATATCAGCTACATGCTCAATTCTCATGTAACTATATATCATTTATTTGAAACCCATATTGACATTGGCCTCGAAATTAGATATCAAATTCATTTTCAAATCTCAAATACCTTTCATTTAAGCCCCTTATTGCAAAAGTCAGCAAATATGTCCGGTTTGGGGTATGGTCAACAAAAACTATCAATATCGAGCTCCACTGTCTTGAAGACCCAAATTGTTTTGGTGAGCAAATGCGTCATATTTGGGGGTTGTTATGGTGATGGGAAGTACCCTAGACAGTTGGTACCTAATATTGATATCAGATACGTGGACTTCTCCCAAATACCTTTAATTTGAGCCCCATATTTCCATAGTCGGCAAACATGATCGGCTTGGGGGTGTTTGGCCTTGAAAATAAATATAAGATTCGTGTTCTACTCTAAAATACCTTTTATCTAAGCCCCACATTGCAATGATCAGCAAATAATTCCTATTTGGATGGTGTTATGGGGGTAGGGTGGCCCCATAGAAACTTTTTCCCAAATATTGATATCAGATTCGTACTTATCTCCCAAAGACCTTTAATTTGAGCCCCATATTGATATGGTCATAATTAATCCTCTTTGGGGCATGTGTTTGAGGAGGGGCGGCCCCCTCAAACACTTGGTCCCACATTTGGATATTAGATTCGTATTTTTCACTCAAATAGCTTTTATTTCATAGTCAGTAAAAAGTCATGTTTTGGGGGGTGTCTTGGGGGAAGGGTGGATCCCCAGTAACGTGGTCCCACATTTGGATATAAAATTCGTAATTTACTCGTAAATACCTTCCATTTGAGTCCCATATTGCCATGGTCCGATTTAGGGGTGTTTTGGGGGTTGGGGTGGTCTCCCTAACACTTGGTCTGACAATTGGATATCAGATAAGGTTTCTTATCCTAAATACCTTTCATTTGAGTCCCATATTGTCGTGATTGGCCTAAATATATGCTTGATAGGTTTTAGGGTGGGGCGTCCCCCCTAAGTACCCCATCCGAAATTTGGATACAAAATATTTAGGGTACTATATGAGTGCACAAAAAATTTCGCTTAAATCGTACCACCCATCTCCAATATCTGGCGTTTCTGAAAATTAGGGTAAGGGGGAGGGTCCGTTCCCCCTTCAGATATCAAAAAATGTAGTACCCTAGTATCATTATACGCTATCTGTGAAAATTTCAAGACAAACAAACACAAATTGATTTTTATACCTTCCATCATAGGATGGGGGTATACTAATTTCGTCATTCTGTTTGTAACTACTCGAAATGACACTACTCGAAGTGACATTTAATGTCAATCTAGCCATGTCCGTCCGTCCGTCTGTCTGTCGAGAGCACGCTAACTTTCGAAGAAGTAAAGCTAGCCGCTTGAAATTTTGCACGAATACTTTTTGGCAGTGTAGGTCGGTTGGGATTGTAAATGGACCAAAATCGGTCCATGATATAGCTACCATATAAACCGATCTGGGGTCTTGACTTCTTGAGCCTCTAGAGGGCGCAATTCTTGTCCGATTTGACTGAAATTTTGCACGTGGTGTTCTGGTATCACTTCCAACAACTGTGTTAAGTATGATTCAAATCGGACTATGTTTCGCTATAGCTGCCATATACACCGATCTTGTGTCTTGACTTCTTGAGCCTCTAGAGGGCGCAATTCTCATCCAATTTCGCTGAAATTGTGCGTGAGGTGTTTAGTTATGACTTCCAACAACTGTGTTAAGTATGATTCAAATCGGTCCATGTTTTGATATAGCTGCCATATACACCGATCTGGGGTCTTGACTTCTTGAGCCTCTAGAGGGCGCAATTCCAGTCCGATTTGACTGAAATTTTGCACGTGGTGTTCTGGTATGACTTCCAACAACTGTGTTAAGTATGGTTTAAATCGGTCGATGTTTTTATATAGCTACCATATAAACCGATCTTGGGTCTTGACTTCTTGAGCCACTAGAGGGCGCAATTCTCATCCGATTTGAATGAAATTTTGCAAGAGGTGTTCGGTTATGTTTTCCAACAACTGTGCCAAATATGGTTCGAATCGGCCCATGTTTTGATATAGCTGCCATATAAACCGATCTAAGGTCTTGACTTCTTGAGCCTCTAGAGGGCGCAATTCTCATCCGATTTGGATGAAATTTTGCATGAGGTGTTTTGTTATAACTTTAAATAACTGCTTTAAGTATGGTTCAAATCGGTCAATGTTTTGATATAGCTGCCATATAAACCGATCTTGAGTCTTGACTTCGTGAGCCTCTAGAGGGCGCAATTCTCATCCGATTTGGCAGAAGTTTTGTACAACGGCTTCTCTCATGACCTTCAACACACATGTCCAATATGGTCTGAATTGATCAATAGCTTGATACAGCTTCCATATAAACCGATCTGCCAATTTTGCTTCTTGAGCCCCTACAAGGCGCAATTCTTAACCGAATGAACTGAAATTTTACACAATGACTTCTACAATGTTCAGCATTCATTTATGGTCCGAATTGGACTATAACATGATATAGCTCCAATGGCATAACAGTTCTTATTAGATTTTCTCCGTTTGCCTAAAAAGGGATACCGCGCAAAGAACTCAACAAATTCGATGCATGGTGGAGGGTATATAAAATTTGGCCCGGCCGAACTTAGCAAGCTCTTACTTGTTTTGTATTAAGAGCGCACAGCGAGCCGATTACTGGCTCAGGTGTATGTCCATAATGACATTGGGTGGATTAATAACCGCACCTTCTTTACAACCTAACCTAACCCAACCTAATGATAGCTCCTTAATTATACTTATAATGCAGATGTAGGGTATTATATTGGGTTGCCCAAAAAGTAATTGCGGATTTTTTAAAAGAAAGTAAATGCATTTTTAATAAAACTTAGAATGAACTTTAATCAAATATACTTTTTTACACTTTTTTTCTAAAGCAAGCTAAAAGTAACAGCTGATAACTGACAGAAGAAAGAATGCAATTACAGAGTCACAAGCTGTGAAAAAATTTGTCAACGCCGACTATATGAAAAATCCGCAATTACTTTTTGGGCAACCATATTATTGGCTCTATAGGACTTCCGCCTTTTCTTTATAAATTCACCTCACATTTATGTCCGTGTTGACTTGTCAGCTAAATTTGCCGAATTGTCATTGGAATTCAGTTTTTTTTTTTGAAAACTATTAATTTGTTTCCATTTTCCGCAGGATAGGTCCCCTCAACAAAAACAGAATATGTATAAAGAGCCTAATAAAAAAACATTGCGGCGTGTGTAGAAAGACAACGTGGCCTACACCTCCCATTTATTCATAACAAATAAAGAAAAAAATTCTAAAGTTGTTTTTTTTTAATTTTTTCTGTTTTTTTATTCTGTTTCACTTACCGGAAGGAAATGCCCAAGTCCATTGCTGTGACTAAAAAGCCAAGATAGCTATCACATTTTACCATCAACAGGATACAACTTAATACGTGAATAACAACAAACAACATTAGCGGCAACAACAATAATCTGCCATGAATTAAAGTTGTTACCATATTCTTAAGCATCTTACAATCAGGATTTTCCTGTTTTCACAGTTGGACTTTGTGGAGAGAAAAAAAAAAACCAGTAAGCAATGGCAAAAGTTGGGCGGTGCTACCCTATAAGCACAAAGTGGGGAGTTATATCTCATTCTCAACCAATTCCGTTGGACTTCGACGAATGTTTTCAAATGGGTTATTAAACAATCCGTATCAATTTTCTAGCAAATATGTTCAAACTGTAATAACTACGGACATATATTGGGTTGCCCAAAAAGTTATTGCGGATTTTTTAAAAGAAAGTAAATGCATTTTTAATAGAACTTAGGATGAACTTTAATCAAATATACTTTTTTTACACTTTTTTTCTAAAGCAAGCTAAAAGTAACAGCTGATAACTGACAGAAGAAAGAATGAAATTACAGAGTCGCAAGCTGTGAAAAAATTTGTCAACGCCGACTATATGAAAAATCCGCAATTACTTTTTGGGCAACCCATGGGAGCTATATCTAAATCTGAACCGATTTCGACCAAATTTCTTAGATAAGGTGGTAGTTGTTGAGGAAAGCGTTGTGCAAAATGTTAGCAAGATTGTTCTATGAATACGCTTGCAGTGGCTAAAGGAGTGAAAATCCGGTGATATACATATATGACAGCTATATCTAAATCTGAACCGATTTCTATAAAATTCACCAATAATGTCAAGAGTCTTGAGAAAATCGTTTATGCCAAATTTCGAGAGAATCGGTTAACAAATGACCATTTTATTGCGTTATTACTGCAAATCGGACGAACATGTATATGGGAGCTATATCCAAATCTGAACCGATTTTCTTCCAATTTCAATAGGCTTCGTCTCCAGGCCGAAGAAAATGCCAGTACCAAATTTGAAGAAGATCGGATGAAAATTGCGAGCTGTGATTTGTACACAAATTAACATGGGCAGACGGACAGACGGACATAGATAATTCAAATCAGAAAGTGATTCTGTGTCCTTCGGTATACCTATCAATGGGTCGAGCTCTCTTCTTTCTGGGCGTTACAAACAAATGCACTAAGTTATAATACCCTGTACCACAGCCGGTGGGTTCCCAAGCCACCACCATGGATTCTGCTAAAATATGGGAGCTATATGTGGTTATAGACCGATTTGAAAGGGCTCAAGAAGTTAAATCGGAAGATCGGTTTATATGGGAGCGATATCATGCTCTTGACCGATTTGGACCGAACTTGACACAGTTGTTGGCAGTCTTTATAGAAAACTGTGTGCCAAATCGGACAAAAACAGCGGCTTGTAAGGCTCAAGAAGTCAAATCGTGAGATCGGTTTATATGGGAGCTATATCATGTTCTTGACCGATTTGGACCGAACTTAACACAGATGTTGTGAGGCACAAAATAAGAACTGCGCCCTTTAAGGGCTCAAAAACTTAAATAGGGAGATCGTTTTATAGGGGAGCTGTATTAGGCTATAGAACGATTTAGACCATATTTGACACGTATGTTGAAGGTCATGTTGTACAAATTTCACCCAAATCAGATAATAATTGCACCCTATAGAGGCTCAAGAAGTCAAGACCCCAGATCGGTTTATATGGCAGCTATATCAGGTTCAGTACCGATTTGAATCATTCTTTGCACAGTTGTTGAAATTCATAACGAAACACGTCATGCAAAATTTCAGCCAAATCGGAAAGGAATTGCGCCCTCTCGAGGGTCAAGAAGTCAAGACCCCAGATCTGATTGTATGACAGCTATATCAGGTTATAAACCGATTTGAGTCATACATAGCACAGTTTTTGGAAGTTGCGACGAAATGCGTCATGCAAAATTTCAGCCAAATCGGATAGGAATTGCGCCCTCTAGAGGCTCAAGAAGTCAAGACCCCAGATCGGTTTATATAACAGCTATATCAGGTTATGAACCTATTTTACTTATACTTGGCATAGTTGTTGGAAGTTGCGACGAAATGTGTCATGCAAAATTTCAGCAAAATCGGATAGAATTGCCCTCTAGAGGTTCAAGAAGTCAAGACCCCAGATCGGTTTATATGACAGCTATATGAGGTTATGGACCGATTTGAGCCATACATGGCACAAATGCTGAAAATCATAACAAAACATCTCTTGCAAAATTTCAGCCAAATCTAACTAAAATTGCGCCTTCTAGAGGGTCAAGAAGTCAAGACCCCAGATCGGTTTATATGGCAGCTATATCAGGTTATGAACCGATTTGAACCATACCTACCATAGTTGTTGGAAGTTGCCACGAAATGCGTCATGCAAAATTCCTGCCAAATCGGATAGGAATAGCGCCCTCTAGAGGCTCAAGAAGTCAAGACCCCAGATCGGTTTATATAACAGCTATATCAGGTTATGAACCGATTTGAACCATACTTACCATAGTTGTTGGAAGTGTTACCAAAACACCACGTGCAAATTTACAGTCAAATCGGACTAAAATTGCGCCCTCTAGAGGCTCAAGTAGTCAAGACCCCAGATCGGTTTATATGGCAGCTATATCAAAACATGGACCGATATGGCCCATTTTCAATCCCAACTGACCTACACCTATAGGCAATATATGTGCAAAATTTCAAGCGGCTAGCTTTATTCCTTCGAAAGTTAGCGTGCTTTTGGCAGACAGACGGACGGACGGACATACGGACGTACAGACTGACGGACATGGGTATTGGTTGCCCAAAAAGTAATTGCGGATTTTTCATATCGTCGGCTTTGACAAATTTTTTCACAGCTTGTGACTCTGTAATTGCTTTCTTTCTTCTGTCAGTTATCAGCTGTGACTTTTAGCTTGCTTTAGAAAAAAAGTGTAAAAAAAGTATATTTGATTAAAGTTCATTCTAAGTTCTATTAAAAATGCATTTACTTTCTTTTAAAAAATCCGCAATTACTTTTTGGGCAAACCTTAGATTGATATAAAATGTCCTGGCGATCAAGAATATATATACTTTATGGGGTCTGAGACGACTGTTTCGAGGAGTTACAAACAGAATGACAAAATGACCATACTCCCATTGTATGGTGATGGGTATAAAAAACAGAACGATGTGTTTCACATGGCCGTTTTGCTTGTTGTTGATTTCATTGGAGCGATGTTATGCTTAAAGTTATAAATTTTCATTAAATTGTTTTTTTTTCTACACTTACTCCTTGTCTTTTCCTGGCTTGTTTCTTGATATGCAGGAAAAACAAGCTCTAATGCAGTAGCTTTTGAATAATTTATAATCACTTATAAATTCTATTTATGGAAATTTCCTATTAATCCCCCCTCGGGTGTTTATATGGAGAATATGCTAAGCTTGGCTAATTTGATTTGTGTTGTATTTTTTTTTTTTAAGTATAACGCCACAGAATAAAAGAAGAAGGTAGAGAGATAGAACCAATAGATGAGAATCGAAGTCTGCAGTGATATAGTCTTGTCTGTCTGTCTGTGGAACTGTCCGTCCATCTGTCTGCCTTTCCTTAATACCATCTTTCAATGAATCTGCCAGTATGTAGGTTTCCCCTGTCCGTCTGTCCTTCCATCGGATGTTCTTACTGAAGCGAATTGATATTTGGAAAATTTTTCAATAATCTTGAGTACCCAATATGCGATCTTTTGGCAATTTGAGTAAAATCAGTGATTTCACACCGTCGTTTGGTTGGGTATCCCAGTGAAGGTTTCCCTGGACAAGAGTCCATAGTTATTGCTTTTCCATTGAATGCCAGCACAATTGCCTACCTAATTCCCAGCAAATTGATTTTTAAAACAAAGCCCATAACCCATAACTCCCCTTCGAATTTTGTGACTATTCATGGCTGCTTTGAGCACTTCTATAAATTGAATCAAAACCCCAAAATAAATCAACCGTCCCGTTATGGATTTATTTATCAATTTTTACTCAATGACTGATTGTCAAATGTCATGGCAAGCTTTATGGCCAAAAGTTATGCATCACAAATCGCTGTCAATTAATCATTTTTGATAGTTTTTCGCAGGGAAAAATTGAATTTTTGTGTATCTCAGTCAAGGCTGCCATGATTTTCCTTAAAATGATTTTGATGGAAGGCCTTTAACATGACATAGTATTTCCTAGAATATTTGGCATAATTAATCAAAAGCCTTCGAAAAACTGAATAAAAATAAAAAAAAAAGTTTTCATAAAGTTTTCTTAAGGAAAACTTCAATTCAGCCTGGCTGAATGAGGTTTTCCTAAAGGAAAACTTCAATTCAGCCTGGCTGAATGAGGTTTTCCTATAGGAAAACTTCAATTCAGCCTGGCTGAATGAGGTTTTCCTATAGGAAAACTTCAATTCAGCCTGGCTGAATGAGGTTTTCCTATAGGAAAACTTCAATTCAGCCTGGCTGAATGAGGTTTTCCTATAGGAAAACTTCAATTCAGCCTGGCTGAATGAGGTTTTCCTATAGGAAAACTTCAATTCAGCCTGGCTGAATGAGGTTTTCCTATAGGAAAACCTCATTCAGCCAGGCTCTATAGGAAAACTTCAATTCAGCCTGGCTGAATGAGGTTTTCTATAGGAAAACTTCAATTCAGCCTGGCTGAATGAGGTTTTCTATAGGAAAACTTCAATTCAGCCTGGCTGAATGAGGTTTTCTATAGGAAAACTTCAATTCAGCCTGGCTGAATGAGGTTTTCTATAGGAAAACTTCAATTCAGCCTGGCTGAATGAGGTTTTCTATAGGAAAACTTCAATTCAGCCTGGCTGAATGAGGTTTTCTATAGGAAAACTTCAATTCAGCCTGGCTGAATGAGGTTTTCTATAGGAAAACTTCAATTCAGCCTGGCTGAATGAGGTTTTCTATAGGAAAACTTCAATTCAGCCTGGCTGAATGAGGTTTTCCTATGGGAAAACTTCAATTCAGCCTGGCTGAATGAGGTTTTCCTATGGGAAAACTTCAATTCAGCCTGGCTGAATGAGGTTTTCCTATGGGAAAACTTCAATTCAGCCTGGCTGAATGAGGTTTTCCTATGGGAAAACTTCAATTCAGCCTGGCTGAATGAGGTTTTCCTATAGGAAAACTTCAATTCAGCCTGGCTGA
This sequence comes from Stomoxys calcitrans, assembly GCF_963082655.1. Taxonomy (NCBI): domain Eukaryota; kingdom Metazoa; phylum Arthropoda; class Insecta; order Diptera; family Muscidae; genus Stomoxys; species Stomoxys calcitrans. Next base: position 19,776,400 of record NC_081555.1, on the reverse strand, counting down.
ATGAGGTTTTCCTATGGGAAAACTTCAATTCAGCCTGGCTGAATGAGGTTTTCTATAGGAAAACTTCAATTCAGCCTGGCTGAATGAGGTTTTCTATAGGAAAACTTCAATTCAGCCTGGCTGAATGAGGTTTTCCTATGGGAAAACTTCAATTCAGCCTGGCTGAATAAGGTTTTCCTATAGGAAAACTTCAATTCAGCCTGGCTGAATAAGGTTTTCCTACAGGAAAATTTCAATTCAGCCTGGCTGAATAAGGTTTTCCTATAGGAAAACTTCAATTCAGCCTGGCTGAATGAGGTTTTCCTATAGGAAAACTTAAATTCAGGCTGAATAAGGTTTTCCTATAGGAAAACTTCAATTCAGCCTGGCTGAATAAGGTTTTCCTATAGGAAAACTTCAATTCAGCCTGGCTGAATAAGGTTTTCCTATAGGAAAACTTCAATTCAGCCTGGCTGAATAAGGTTTTCCTATAGAAAAACTTCAATTCAGCCTGGCTGAATAAGGTTTTCCTTTAGGAAAACTTCAATTCAGCCTGGCTGAATAAGGTTTTCCTTTAGGAAAACTTCAATTCAGCCTGGCTGAATAAGGTTTTCCGTTAGGAAAACTTCAATTCAGCCTGGCTGAATAAGGTTTTCCGTTAGGAAAACTTCAATTCAGCCTGGCTGAATAAGGTTTTCCGTTAGGAAAACTTCAATTCAGCCTGGCTGAATAAGGTTTTCCTTTAGGAAAACTTCAATTCAGCCTGGCTGAATAAGGTTTTCCTTTAGGAAAACTTCAATTCAGCCTGGCTGAATAAGGTTTTCCTTTAGGAAAACTTCAATACAGCCTGGCTGAATAAGGTTTTCCTTTAGGAAAACTTCAATTCAGCCTGGCTGAATAAGGTTTTCCTTTAGGAAAACTTCAATTCAGCCTGGCTGAATAAGGTTTTCCTTTAGGAAAACTTCAATTCAGCCTGGCTGAATAAGGTTTTCCTTTAGGAAAACTTCAATTCAGCCTGGCTGAATAAGGTTTCCTTTAGGAAAACTTCAATTCAGCCTGGCTGAATAAGGTTTTCCTTTAGGAAAACTTCAATTCAGCCTGGCTGAATAAGGTTTTCCTTTAAGAAAACTTCAATTCAGCCTTTCTGAATAAGGTTTTCCTTTAGGAAAACTTCAATTCAGCCTGGCTGAATAAGGTTTTCCTTTAGGAAAACTTCAATTCAGCCTGGCTGAATAAGGTTTTCCGTTAGGAAAACTTCAATTCAGCCTGGCTGAATAAGGTTTTCAGGTTTTCAGCCAAGCAGAATTGAAGTTTTCCTATAGGAAAACTTAAATTCTGCTTGGCTGAATGGGGTTTTTCTATAGGAAAACTTCAATTCAGCCTGGCTGAATGAGGTTTTCTATAGGAAAACTTCAATTCAGCCCGGCTGAATGAGATTTTCTATAGGAAAACTTCAATTCAGCCCGGCTGAATGAGGTTTTCTATAGGAAAACTTCAATTCAGCCTGGCTGAATGAGGTTTTCTATAGGAAAACTTCAATTCAGCCCAGCTGAATGAGGTTTTCTATAGGAAAACTTCAATTCAGCCCGGCTGAATGAGGTTTTCTATAGGAAAACTTCAATTCAGCCCGGCTGAATGAGGTTTTCTATAGGAAAACTTCAATTCAGCCTGGCTGAATGAGGTTTTCTATAGGAAAACTTCAATTCAGCCTGGCTGAATGAGGTTTTCTATAGGAAAACTTCAATTCAGCCTGGCTGAATGAGGTTTTCCTTTAGGAAAACTTCAATTCAGCCTGGCTGAATAAGGTTTTATTTTAGGAAAACTTCAATTCAGCCTGGCTGAATAAGGTTTTCCTTTAGGAAAACTTCAATTCTGCCTGGCTGAATAAGGTTTTCCTTTAGGAAAACTTCAATTCAGCCTGGCTGAATAAGGTTTTCCTTTAGGAAAACTTCAATTCAGCCTGGCTGAATAAGGTTTTCCTTTAGGAAAACTTCAATTCAGCCTGGCTGAATAAGGTTTTCCTTTAGGAAAACTTCAATTCAGC